>NC_092356.1:46116893-46416893 GCF_963676685.1 Mytilus edulis | reverse complement strand
TTAGTAGTTAGTCAATCGGTACTGTAATGGTCACTTGTGAAGCGTTGTCTAATTTGCAATCGTAAATCATCTTCCTTTTTATATTAACGTCTTTTTTCTTAGATTTGCGTTAATTGATTAAAAAATGATTTAAAAGCATAGGTTCCAACTCCATAGGTAATGTTGATGTTAAAACAGCATGAACAGTTTGGATATTCTATGCCATTTTAGTTATATACCTACTTACGTGTTTAATAACTTATATATAATTACTTACATGTAGCTTTCGTTTGATTTGGTTTGGGCCTACCTAATGAAGGTCAATCCAGAATTGCACTCCAAATGCACCATTTATAAAATTAACGTACATTTAATTAATTTGATGATCTTGATTGTATATGTTTAGTAGTGAAGCAACTATCCACCAAAGCTACAATGAAGTGGATGAAGGCAACTATAGGCAACCGTCAATACACTTTGTTTTACATTATTCTTTTTCTGGCCTTTAACTTTTAATGCTCTCTAAGTTGTTTAAGATTTTGAAATTTTGGTGTGTGATGAAGGAGAATCTAGAAAAAAGTCTACAATAATACAAAACTCCATAGCAAATTCGATGGGGGCAGTCTGTAAAAATTAACAAAATCAATCGTTATCAATCAAAGGAACAGTTGAAAAATAACTGTCATATTGCTGAATTTGTTACATTTGTTTTCCGAAGAAAAATGGCGGGTTAAACCTCGTTTAATTCTAGCTAAACTTCCCACTTGTATGACAGTTGATTTTAGTTCTGTCATACATTGACAATATTGAAACACGTGTACTATATTGGTAGGTATTCGTCTTTAAACCAACTCTATGTTTGGACCTTATAGCTCATACAATTTGTCTTTCAAATATAGTGGCTAGATCACGGTTCACACTGATTTATAAAAATAGTAAAAGTTAAGAAAAATCCCATTTTATCATCCAGTATGACTCCTGGTATCCTTCTGATAACCGTTTGTTTTTCCGTGACCTTTATTTTTTATTTTTCTTGTTTTATATTTACCTTCTCCATTTTTTCTGATGATGATGTGTGCAAGTTACCATATGAAAAATGCCGTTGGCTGTCGTTATACTTAATTTCTGTACCCCCTAAACAATATGGGAGTCAGCATTGAGGATTACAGGGCAGCCATTGGCTTATTTCATTGTACATGTAGCAAGAGGAAAAGTAGTACTTATATTAATTATAACTATTATACTTATTTAGAAATACTAAAAATTAACTTACATTGCTCCTTCTATGTTTTTTCACTAGCTTGTCTACAGTCTATAAATCCCAAGATTGACATTATCTTTCTGTTGTTTGTGCTTCATTTTATTCTTCTTGTCGGAAATATTGAACCAAACCCTGGTCCAGATGAAAATAACATATCGAGTACACCCTCTAGTGTCAGATTTAGTGAAATCGATAAATCCATATCAATATGTAATCTAAATATTCGTAGTATTAGAAACAAATTAGAATTCTTAAATAATTTCACTGACGAGTTTGATGTCCTGGCTGTAACAGAAACACATTTAGATCCTAGTGTAGCTGAAGATCAATTAAAACTAGATTCCTTCAATAACATTATAAGGAAAGATCGAAACAACTTTGGTGTTGGATTAATGATATATGTGAAAGATGATATCGGTATCGTCCGAAAAAGCGAACTAGAAAATCCATTTGATGAAACACTTTGGGTTGAAATACGAGCCAAAGGTCAAAACTTTCTTCTTTGTTACTCATATCGTCCACCGAATGCGGACACTGACTTCTGGGCACGATTAAATCATGCAATAGAAACTGCCTTTCAATTTAACGAAAATATAGTGATTACTGGTGATCTAAATTCTGATCTCTTTAATGTCAATAATAATAAACTTATTGACACTATGGACTTGTTCAATCTAAGAAATGTAATTGATAAAGCAACAAGAGTTACTGATAAAAGTAGTACACTCTTAGATCCCATAATAATAAGTGACTGTATGTCATATTATCTATCAGATGTTTTAGATATTCCCTCAGATATTAGTGATCACAATGCAGCAGTAATATTTCTTGAGTGTCCCTCATCAATGTCACGTACTTTTAAAAGAGAAGTGTGGATATATGATAAAATGGATAAAGATAAATTTTTGAAAATAATGAATGAAACAGATTGGTATGCACTTCTTCCCGATGACAAGGATGTTAATGAATTATGTGAAATATTTACTGTAACTTTTCTGAACATTGCAAGGGAGTGCATACCTACTAAACAAGTAACTATACGAAAAAACGACAAACCATCATGGTTCAATAGCGAGCTTAGGAGAGAAATACGGATTAGAGATCGATTACGAAAAAAAACTTTTTAAATCTAAAAAACAATCTGATATTTTGAAGTACAAGCGACAGAGAAATAGGGTCAATAATATGAAAAAAGTTGCTAAAGAAAAATTTGAAAGTAATTTAGACCACATCATTCTAAATAATGTATCGAATACAAAAACTTATTGGAAAATTATGAAAATGTTAATCAAATCTAACAATGGATCAAATAACATCCCCCCACTCCAAAATATTATAAATACCGAAAAAATAGACGAAATAGCATATAAAGAGGAAGAAAAATGTGAGCTTTTGAACAATTATTTTAATTTAATCTCCAAATTAAATGAAGAAAATATCAACTTACCACAATTTGAAACTAAATCTAACAATAAAATTTGTGACATACATGTCACTATTCAAGAAATTATAGATATGATTAATATTCTTGATCCAAATAAAGCCTCGGGACCAGATGTGATTAGCCACAGGATGCTCAAGACTTGTCCAGATACAGTTGCAATACCTCTTCAAATTATATTCAATAAGTCCCTTAGTCAATGTATATATCCAACCAGCATGAAAATTGCAAATGTAATAGCTATTTTCAAAAAGGGGGACTCTTCTTTGCCATCTAATTACAGACCAATATCTTTAATTAGCTGCGTGGGGAAAGTTATGGAACGAGTTGTGTTTAAACATGTATATAATCAAACTAATTTATGAATACCAATCAGGTTTTTTGCCTAAACATTCAACAGTGCATCAATTAATAGAAATCTATGATTGTATCTTAAATGCACTAGAAACAAAAGATATTTGCTGTTTTGTTTTTTGTGATTTTTCGAAAGCCTTTGACAAAGTTTGGCATATTGGCTTACTACATGAAAGCATATGGCATTGAGGGAAATCTTTTAAATTGGTTCACTAGCTACCTATATCAAAGAAAAAAAAAGTTATCATTAATGAATCATCCTCTACTTTTTGCAATGTTTCAGCTGGTGTACCCCAAGGATCCGTTCTTGGTCCTTTATTGTTTATCATATATATTAACGATATTGCTGAACAGTTAACTTCTTTATGCAGACTATTTGCAGATGACACTTCATTCAGTTACTCAGGTCATGACGAGGAACTTATACAGTCAGTTGTTAGTCGTGACCTGAGACAGCTGGATGAATGGTCAAGAAAGTGGCTTATGTCTTTCAATCCTGAAAAAACAGAAATTATGATGTTTTCAAATAATGAGATACAAAACCTTAATTTTACTATGAACAACAAAGAAATACCAATTGTGCGATCTCATAAGCATCTAGGGGTTACATTTAGAAGTGACGCAAAATGGAACAACCATGTTGAAAATATATTAAATAGTGTCAAAAAACATCTGAATATACTGCGAAAACTCAAATATCAACTTAGCCGACAAAATTTGGAAAAATTATATCTAGTTTTTATTAGACCAATTTTTGAATATGCAACTGAAGTATGGGACAATTGTGGAAAAGGTTATTCAATTAAACTAGAACAGCTACAACTTGAAGCTGCACGAATTGTAACAGGTTTGCCTGTTTACACACACTCTGAGACTGTCTTAAAAGAGGTTGGTTGGGAAACTTTAGAGGAACGAAGAAAAAGAAGAAAACTACAATTATTTTATAAAATTCAGAATAATAATGCCCCTGAATATTTAAGTAACCTTGTGCCCCCTAAAATTCAAAGTACAACACAATATCCCTTGCGAAATGGACAAGATATCATTTTACCATTTTGCAGGCTGACTCTAACTTCCCAATCCTTTATCCCATCAACAATTAAACTTTGGAATAATATGAACATAGCAGTTCGAAATGTAGACTCGTTATCAAAATTCAAAGTAGAACTAAAAAACTACGACATTCGAAATGAGAATCAATCTAACTTAAAACATTATTTATATGGTCCAAGAAAATTGAACATAATATTAACCCAATTTAGATGTTCGGCATCGTTCTTGAATTGTGACTTGTTTAGAGCTAACATTATATCTGATCCAACATGTAAATGTGGTTTAGATATTGAGGACATGCACCATTTTTTCTTTGATTGTCCTTTCTATCTAAATGAAAGAGCTATTCTGTTTAATGGTCTCAGCTGGCTTCCCGAAGGCTGCGATTTGGACTTAACACTACTGGTTTTTGGAAGAGACACTCTTTCCTATGATCAAAATGTGCAAATTGTTAAACAAGTATTCAATTTTATAAAGAGATCAAAACGATTCCTCGTAGTATAGTATCAACATAGGTAAAACACACATCATCATCATTATCATCATCAACCTAATCTCTGTCGTTCTTTCCTCATTCCCTCTACTTTTTTCAGTATAGATAAGTTATTTTTATGTTGTTTATATTATATGATCATGCTCACGTTCAATTTGTATTGTTATATATATTGTATTGTGGAGAAGACTTTATAAGTATGTTTTACTTGTGTCTGATCCTTTTTCGCTTTGAGCAAATAAAATATGTTTAAACTAAAAAAAACACGTGTAGTGTGCAGGAAAATAAGTAACGCTGGTATTATAAAGCCTTATCTGACATTTATTGATGGACATAATGTTTTTTATAAGTATATAAACGTGTCAAACAGACTGCAATGTGTATGACGTGTGTTTTAAGAATGGTCCTTATTACGTGGCGCCGAATGGGACTCTTGTGGTTTTGTACAAAATTCAATTCTGTCATAACAAAATCATTTTTGTCTTACAAAACTATGTGCTACAGACTTGTTTTGTGAGAACTTCAATTTTGTGATGACAAAATTCATTTGTGTAGACAAAATTCATTTTTGTCATGACAAAATTCATTTTTGTAGACAAAATTCATATTTGTAATGACAAAAGTAAAAAAATAAAACATTGGAAGGGGATCATAAGAGAGAGGCAACATATTCCAAACAGAAATTCAAACTCATACGTCGAAAATAAACAGACAATGCCATGACTAAACAACAATACTAAAACACAAGTTAAAAAAAAACTATAGACTGAGGAACACGAACCCCACCAAAAACTGGGGATGATTTCAAGCACCCATTAAGGGTAAGCAGATCCTGGTCCAAATGCGACATCCGTCTACAAGTTGCCAAATTTAGTGTCATATGAAGTGCACATATGGCAATGCAGATTTACATACAACAGAATATTAAACATCAAATAGCAGTCTGATATTTATCAGACTACCGTAAACTCTTTACATATCATCCAATCTAAGTAGGTTCGCAATGTTTTACTATTGATGTAGTAAAGAGCAGTTCGATGAAAGAAATTGTTGGGCTCCTAAAATTGCAAAACAAAAATTCATGAACGAATAGGTGTATGCATTCGGACACTTTAATGTTAATGCAAGTGTTCATTGTGACGTCATAAACATTTTGGAAATTTTCACGTCTGTTTTGAATCCTTTGGCATTGAACGTCACTGAAGATACAGTGACAGTCAAAATGCACATTGTTGCAGAAAGCAAGGTATCGTTAATATTATTTCCTCTCAAACATAAAAACGATATATAAAAGACACATAAAACCGTCAGCATAGCCAATGCGAATTGGTGGATTTAAATGAGACATTGTCGATCAAATTGGTAAGAACCATGGAAATAAGTGATTCAGAGACTTTCTTTAATTGAAATTGTTTTGCCGTGCTGATCGATATGCATTATGACAGCACAACTACTATCCAGACGGGCGATGCATTAAGTCTTTAATGCTAGTAAGTGATCAGATATGATGAAATTATAGTCAATTCTGTATCTTCATGCAATGGTAGTATTTGCTTTATATATACATCATGTATATTATTGTGACGTCTATTTAATCAATTATCCATATATTTTTATGGTTAATTAGTGTGTAATGCACATGCACTATATAGTGAGAAACGTTAAACTACGTCGTTTTTTCTTTTCCTTTTTGTATGTCTTTCGACAAAAATTTATTCTGATAAACCAAATAAAGATAAACATTATAGAAAAAGTACAAGCTGACTCTGTGGTGAGGGTTTTGCTCATTGTGGAAGGCTGTACGGTGACATATAGTTGTTAATTTCTGTGTTAGTTGGTTCTTTGTGGAGAATTGTCTTATTGGCAATCATACCACATCTTCTTATTTTTATTTAACATTCAAATTTTCATTTTTATTGCAGATATTAGTTTATAATAGATATAGTTTGACATGAATCGGCATACGTTTATTTTCAGAACATTGATCACCTTATCTTAAAGTTTTAATCCAAAAACCAACTCGCTCTTTATTTATAGATACGGTTAGTGAAATACATTGTATTATGATAGAAGTTGGCCTGAGTATCATGTCCTGTCATACAAATAAAATTCATATATACTTCAATCTTTTTTAAATTATTAATCCGCATGCTAGATATATGTTGGATTTAAGTAATTGTTCATAGAATCATCAAACTTATAGGAAACGCCTTTGCTAATAGAAATCAAGGATTGAGACAATTACGACGCATTATTGCTATAAATTTAATTTATTGCAGTCAGCTGTGAATCAGCCACAAATATGTTGTGAAATATACACGAGGAAACTTAAATAACACAGAAGCTGTTGTCTGCAATTTACATCAAATTTATTCTCCAAACAATTTATAGAACAGATCATCACATTATATGTCATTCATTTTGTTATGAAGTCGTAAAAGATACTGACTTCTTTGATTCTGTTGCTTGTATTCTTTTTATTTCAAGCTGCCTTAATGAGGCTTACCCCCATTTCCTCTTGATCAGATTTTACAATGATATCAAAAACATGATCAATTCGATACTACGTTCTGTCATGTACAATACTGAACAATCAAACCTCTTTCATTTTCATAATAAAAAGCAAAAATAATTTGGTATGTATAATATGTCAAATCTACGCGAAGTTGCATAATTGCAAGCCAACCTTGCAGCTTTAATTATAATTATCATGTAGATTGTGTTTGATTAAATCGAGCGTAAATTAACACGTAAAATAACTTAATAGTGTTTTGTTTACAAATAAATAATCAAAATTTCGGAAATGCCAAAACGCAATGTAGGTCATCTGTTTAATATGCAGTATGTACGATTTTCCCGTTTTGGAATAACTTTCTTTTGATCCAGTTATAATTGTTATATTTCACCCGTATGTTAATTTTAACGAAAGACTAGGTTAAACATTTCTACGTTTTTCGACATCAAAAGTACTTGAAACTAAATGACTTTTGGACTTAAAGGTGCCATACTACAGACGCAGTATAGTTTCTTCTCCTCTGATTTTGCATAACTTCCATGACGTCTAATATGCGCATGGAAGTTAATTGAACTAGGTCTATCAATTTACAATAAAGCATCAGAGAAGAGTATTTTGATTATCATATTATTGCGGACAGGCTTCTTTGTCCCAGGTTTCTGTGCATATAGGATTAGTTTTGTGCATTTCCGTTAATGCATACGAGTACTAGTTTCAGCTTACTTTAACTCAGAATGAATTATTTTTGTTGTTGTTTTGTGTGTTTAATTGCATATCATTGTTTTCTTTTTGGAGGTTCGAATATAGCCTAACAAGAGTAAACTATACACACTAGACGTGTTAAAATGATTTTAATTAAAACAAAAACAAGCATTGTTAAGCAATTCATTACGTCTAATGCAAACTCACGCACGTATATACCTGGCGACGAAGGCAATTGCATTTTGTTGCATGAATGTCGAGACGTTTAACATTATGCTGTTCATTAATAAATTATGATATCTGTTAAGCCGCAGTCTCACATCAGAATTTTTACTGTCGTCCTTGAAAGAACCATTCCCGCGAAAATTATCATAAATGGGATCCTATAACTCATGGCTGAACATTTTCAAAAGCATTTCTTAATCACGGCAACACTCATATACTGTTCAGGAAGCGTTCCTATTTCGATCCGATTTTTTATTTTTTGCATGGTAAAACAAATAAAAAAATTACAAATGTTGCTGGAGTCCGACTCACCTAAATGTCGAAAATGTTTTGCGTCCTACCCGGACAATTCCTGAAAATTGCATTACACTGGTATGGGCAAATATGAATTCGTTCAGACAGTGATAGGGCATTTTTTTATATTTCCGTCGACTGCTAATCAGAAGACATCTTATTTTGACAGCCGCCTGTCAGTGATGAGTTGGAACATGCGAGCTCTTTCAGGGCATGTAAGCTGACATTTACGTTCTATACTTCTTTCCTTTTGCGAATCCCCCAAAACGTCTAAATTTTAAAAACAATGTACACCATTTATGTAATCACAACTATCAAAACCAATTTTACCTAAACATACCCGTTCTGACATGCACTGAATCCAACTATAATAACATTAAAAAGTAATCGAAGGGATAGCCAAAGATTTTTATTTATATTTATATTATCATGATCATGTCACTAATTGCATTGAGACACGACAAGCGTTGATTGAATGACTATGTATTGCCTGACAAACGTCTAATTTCAAAAAGTTTTCTTCATCCAATCGTAACTATAATAAGCACCAGTTGAACTGTGTTAAATTCATAGTTTTGATCAGAGATTAATAAATTATTATATGACAACGGCTTAGGCGGTCTTTGGTAGTGAGTTTTTCAATTGCGGAAGTATTTTATTTTATTCCAGACTATATCGAATAAAAGTCTTTAACATTGGTATCTGATTCCCGCGTCAATTGCATGTAGTCTCAAATGTATAATTGCGTAGAAACTCAACTTTTGTTCTCACACTTCAATGTTGCAGGGCCTTCTACGCAATGAGACATGGTTAGATTGCCGTAATTTCTACATTCAGTGACGGTTTAAAATAACCTCTTTATTTTCCGGATTCGGTTGGTGTCTAGAACGAATCAGGTATAATTGACTCCCGAACAACATATTTGTACATACAACTTTCTGTGATAAGCATGCATTGACTTAAATATGAGTCCAACCAAACTTATACCACTGACAACGAACGGTTTATTATATTATATCTCAAGTGATGTAAAGTGTGCGAAGAACATTTTAACTGTGTATTTGAAAATGAATCTGATTAGAAAACTGTAGATTATTTTGCCAATGTCATAACCAAATTATGCGGACACATATTATTAAAGTCACAGATTATACTTAATACGACCATTACATGCATTAACAGTAACACATTTTTGTACAGTCATTGGCAGTGTAATATGCATAATTAGTACTGAGAATTACACGTTTGCAAGTCAAAAGTCTGACAAAAAAATAAATGTATCATAAAAAAGTAAAATAACAAAAATACTGATCTCCCAAGAAAATTCAAAACGGAAAGTCCCTCATCAAGCTCAAGCACATCAAATGTATACCTGACTTTTTACAGGTACTTTCTAATGTAGAAAATCGTGGATTGAACCTGGTTGAATTTTATAGTGTCATAGTAAGATTATACAAAACTGTCGTACCTAATTGGAAATTACATTTAACTCATTAAAAAGAAAGGAATATCACAACATATTATAAATTCCCCGTGCTTTTCTCTTGGTTCATAGCGGGTACCAATGAATCTTTTACTAGTATTTTTCTGTTAGCCCAAAATTGAAAATTCACGCTAATATTATAATCAATGTATAGCGTTATTATTTCAGTGTTGTCTTTTTTTTTAATATAAGTAGACATGTTTTTACTTGATCCACAAAGAGGGCGAGATCAACACTATATGTGCTCTAACAAGCAATCTGCATTTCACCGTTCTTTCATATTAAATCATGCTATAAGGTGACATTAATTGTAAACAATATGTTTCAAAGTGTTTTCCCTCATTATTTGTTTAAAAAACTGTTAATGGAATATAAAAACTATCATACATTTAAGGTAGCACAATACAAAGATTGAATACATCCAATTCTCCAGTTTTAAAATGCTGTAACTTTTTTCATAATGCTTGACAATTTATAAAAGTGGTATTTATGGATAGCTAACAGATTAATCTTTCAAACTAATGCAATAAATGGCTAGTATTATACAACAATTATGTAATCAATTATAATGTTAACTGTGTCTACAAAGCTTTACACGTTCAATTGAAATTAGCTTCTTTATGGATACCCCGAGAGGGTTGATTTTATTAAATTTTGTTCCTAGAGCCATTATCTACAAAAGGGTGTCTCAGATTTTGGATATAATGTATATATCAAAATTTACACCTAATAAAACATTATCTTCGTTTATGTGGTAAGGATGTTTACACTAATTACAGATTTATGAGAGAATGGAATATGATAGCGAAAATATAAGACACCCTTCTGTAGCTCCTGCTGTGTTGATTAAGATTTCGTTAAAATTTCTTGTATTGAAATAAAGATAATAGAGCTAAATTCATTCCAGTGAACTGACCAAAATTATGCCATTAATTGCATAATAATTGATTACATAATGGTTGCATAACAAAAATATTAATTCATTTAAAAGATTATTCTTTCATCTATATATATATATATAATTCCCCGTGCTTTTTACCCTTCTACAACGAAATTTGTTTACATGCACACGTATACAAATTGCGGTTTTTATCCAACGCAATCATAGGTTTGAACGTAGTTTTCAATTTAGACTCGTTTATATTTTTTGTTTGGGCTTGTATCATATTTTTCCTCCGGTTTATATAATCCGTTCATCCTATATTGACTCTTAAAATTCAAGAGTTTATCAAAAAATGAGGGTACTTTTTCTAAAAATGAGGGTACTTGTTATATGGCATTCCAAATACCGTTTCGATCCCTAACATCACTGAAGAGACATTTATTGTCGAAATCCGGATCTGGTGTACTTAAAAAATATTGACACCGTATGTTTGTGGCATAACATCGTGGCCACAAGTTAAACTTTTATTTCTGTTTAGTATTAAATTTATATTAAGATCCATTTTGTTACATCTTGTGATCAATTTTATTTGGCAATCGCCAATGGCAGTCAGCAGGATTAAAGAACATCAGTTGTTCGACCTGTTAGTCAAATGCGTTTTGTTTAAATATACCTTTTCACCTTTTTGGTCTTTTGGAAAATGTTGTATGTGCTGTTTTTTTTACCCTTCTACAACGAAAATTTATTTGTTTACATGCACGCGTATAAAAATTGCGGTTTTTATCCAACGCAATCATAGGTTTGAACGTAGTTTTCAATTTAGACTCGTTTATTTTTTTTGTTTGGGCTTGTATCATATTTTTCCTCCGGTTTATATAATCCGTTCATCCTATATTGACTCTTAAAATTCAAGAGTTTATCAAAAAATGAGGGTACTTTTTCTAAAAATGAGGGTACTTGTTATATGGCCTTCCAAATACCGTTTCGATCCCTAACATCACTGAAGAGACATTTATTGTCGAAATCCGGATCTGGTGTACTTAAAAAATATTGACACCGTATGTTTGTGGCATAACATCGTGGCCACAAGTTAAACTTTTATTTCTGTTTAGTATTAAATTTATATTAAGATCCATTTTGTTACATCTTGTGATAAATTTTATTTGGCAATCGCCAATGGCAGTCAGCAGGGTTAAAGAACATCAGTTGTTCGACCTGTTAGTCAAATGCATTTTGTTTAAATATACTTTTTCACCTTTTTGGTCTTTTGGAAAATGTTGTTTGTGTGTTTTTTTACCCTTCTACAACGAAATTTGTTTACATGCACACGTATAAAAATTGCGGGTTTTATCCAACGCAATCATAGGTTTGAACGTAGTTTTCAATTCAGACTCGTTTATATATATATATATACCTCTTTTGTTAGTTTATATGCTGTCTTAAGAAAGTAACAGCATTGAAAGGTTGGAGATTGGAAGTAAAAAATCTTTGTATTGTGCTACCTTGATTAAAAGCTAATGTGCATAAAACATAACTTGCCATTCAATTCAGTAATGTTAGTTCGTCATAAACGAGTTATATTACTCACAACACGAATCTTATTCTTCTGTTAAAACCACGATCAAAAAATTAGTATTAATTAATATTGCATATGGTAAGTGTGACATACTTTTCAATAAAAAAGAACAAAAAATAAAAGCCAATAAAGCAAAAGACTCTTTTTTTATTTTTTTTTTCAATACTGAAACATTTATAATTATAAACTTTTTAAATCTTGAAACATTTTGGTTTCTTTCAAGTAATTAAGTTAAGTATGTTGTAGTACAAGGAAAGTGGATTGAAAAGTGACAGCATAAATAATTTTTACATTCATAGTTTTCTGATAAATACGTAGGCTCAATAAAAGCAACAGTAGTTTAACGATGTTCAACTCTCGTAAATGTATCAAGTTATCAAAGGTACTAGGATTATAAATTAACACGCCAGACGCGCGTTTCACCTACTCCTCAGTGTCGCTCATATTAAGAAGTTGTGCCAAATACGACAAAGGTAATATATTTCAAGAAGAGACATATAAAGGTACTATTAATGAAAACAAAAAACGATCGTTCTTTTTTTCTCTTTCTTAACACAAACCAACGATCGTTCTGAATTAAAAAAAAAGAGCAGGACTAGGTCCATCGACAGGATAAGCAGTTCCTGTTATTCATGCATCATCTGTCATTCGTATTCACACATAGTCAAAATTTCAAAATCGAAAACGATACGTATAAGATGTCTTTAATGGTAACTAATACTACACGACCCCAAACAAATGTTGCTAGCGAACTAGGAAACCGACATGTTGTATCCAAAAAAGTGAAATCACAATAAAACTGAACTCCAAGGAAATGACAAACGAAACGTCCCTAATCAAATGGCAAAATTAAAAGCTCAAACACATCAAGCGAATGGACAACAACTGCTATATTCCTGACTTGGTACAGACATTTTCTTACCATGTAGAAAAAGGTTGATTCAAATGGTTTTAAAGCTATTCAAACCTCTCAATTATGTGACAGTCGTATAATATTCGATTGTATTGACATCGATGTGTGAACAAAACAAATAGATATAATAGGTAAAAATGTCAATAATAGGAATATAACAGTTTTGATTGTGACCGAAAAAGGAAATTGCAATATTCCTATGGCATCTATAAATATCTATGACATCTCCTGCTCAATTTCAGGTGTGTACAGATATCAGTCAATGAACACACAAATGATATGTATTAAACTAAGTTAGTTGTATGTGTGTTTGATTTTTTGTCCTTTTCAAAGTGTAAAGTTCACGTCAGATTTTTTTTTGTAGTCTCTGTTATTGAAAAAGAAATAAAACTTTTCTTTATTATCAATTGTGGTTTTTGCCGCTATTTACATTTTTGCAAAGTTAGCATTGCCATTGAATAGATAGAATAGCAACTGTAATATTCAACGAGAACGTTAAATGTCGCCTTAAAACCAACATATTATTAATATGCATCACTGTGACAACTGTATCTTATGAAAGCTTTAATTTCCTTTGCAATGATTAACTTATTAGACTTGCGACAACTTTCAGTTAGTTAAACCAAGTACCGCTATAATGCAAATTTCGTTTTAAAGTATTTTGTGACGACTGATTGTTTTTTTAATACTTTTGTAATCATTCTTTTAACCCTTTTTAACACATTATCGAGTTTAGAATTTTTTTTTTATGATTTTTGAAAACTCTTTTGAACATCATGTTTTTATAAACATTTTCGGACTGTAAACTTTCCAATATATGTTCCAAACAGAAGCAGTGAACCTACTTGAAATTCAATACAACGAAGGAAATCGAATGATTTTGTGTCTTTGGAATATATTAATCACAATTATGTAATTCATTGCTATGCCATACATTTAGTTGCTGCAACTAGATTAATTGGAAGGAATACCAATCAATCAATTTAAACGATGACATACCATGTCATGCGGTGACTTAATCAATTTGAACATGCAACATTCATAGAATTTACATAATAACAATGAAAAATTGTAGAACATTTTTTGTCTCATTGTCTCATAAAAGTCTTGGAAATTTGTAATGCGACTGAAACTTGCCAAATAGGAGGAATATTTCAGTCATATTTTTCCTTTTTAATTAATAGAAGGGAAACTCATATGATTAATATAATCCTGTACAAATGTATATTCCATATTGTCTGTCAGATAACCGAAACATGTCTTTTTATGTTATTTGGTTGCTTCTTTGACTGGTAACCATATCCTTTTACGTGTTTTATTGGAACACCATTGCAGACGCTGTAAATCTATACAGTAGTGGCCAGATACATCAAAAGTTAACCAGTTCCTGTTCAGCTGGTAGTGTCCGTCGTGTTTCACCTGTTAGTAAAAGTCACATTTATTTGCTAGAAAAGATCGATGATGAGAATGTGTCTATGACAAGTGGGGCATCTAGTGTAAAGTAGATAAACCTTATTTTGTGGAATCTTACTAACTTGACGTATTTCAGTAATCTTTGATTAAAAATGATGAAAAATTTTCATACAAAAATTAAACAGTATTTCACACAGAAAATCAATATATTTAGATCTGTATTCTTTTATATATATACTAGAACACACCCGTGATATCACGGGTCCGAGACTGAATTAAAGTATATAACTATGCGCAAGCCTTATTTTTGTATTAGTATTGTCATCTGATATAGTCATGCCGATTATAAGATACACAGTTTTTCTCTGCTTTCAAGTCTTTCTGTTTGAACCCGTCGAACTGAAACAATAATATTAATTATTCGGAAAACAAAAGGTCCTGGAATGGAGTAAATTTTTTATCAACAGCATTGGCATATATAAGTTATAAATAAAGTTGAATTCTTTGCTTCGCTGTTTTACGTCATGCCCACTAACAAATTGAAAACTGTACCTATACGCCTTATTTTTAGTCCAGATTTTTAGTATTCGTATTGTTATCTTAGAAAGTCTTACTGATTAAAATACTTCAATAGGTAACAATTTGACAATTTAGTAGTGTCAACCCTGTGGTTATGACCCGTGTATATAGCATATTAATCCTGAATACAACGTTTGGTGGTGCGCCTGTCAGATGCGGAACGTACAGATAAGTTAATAGGTAACAGGTGAATATACTATTGGTATCGGTAGCGGACTCGACCCGGAACTTCTTAATTATTGGCAATATTAATTACGTGGAAAACAAAAGGGCCTGGAGTGGTGTAATTTTTAATCTACACCTTTGTACTATATTAGTTATATATAAAGTTGAATTCTGTGATTCGTCGTTTTTACGTGATGACGGCTGACAAATTGGACCTCGTAATTTTAGTATTATAGATATATATATATATATATATATATATATATATATATATATATATATATATATATATATATATATAAAACAAGTCAAAAAGGGTACAACATCACCATTAAATAACTATAAAATATTCAAATATTAGATATTTCGGATAACAGATATCCTTTTTCAATAATAGCACGATGTCAAATGAATCATGTCAATATATTCAAACTGAGATACTTTTTCTAAATCTTGAATTTATACAATTTAAGCGAACACCACAGACGCTGATACAATTTTATACCATCCTGGATCGGTTAGGACATTTTTGATCTTTTTGTTTGAGGACTGCCCTCAATGCAGTTATTACATCTCAACTGTCACAACCTTTGGAAATCTAGAGTTGTGCCAGTTCACAACGAAAATAACTATTTTCATTTGGCATATCTTAGTAATCTTTGCGCCGTGTTTGGAAATTTTAAAATTGTATCAGCGTCTGTGGTTTTCGCTTAAATTGTATAAATAGAGTCATTAACAGAAAGTAAAAACAATGGATGTAATAAGGATATCGATTTGTTTTAGATGTTGTTTTTGTCCAATGCGTTTATTGTTCAATGCAATAATGGTATAGTTATCAGAGGTACCAGTATTATAATTTAATACGCCAGACGCGCGTTCCGTCTACATAAGACTTATCAGTGACGCTCAGATCAAAAAAGTTATAAAGCCAAACAAATACGAAGTTAAAGGGAAACTTCGCAAAAAAATCAAAAATTGATATTATGTTTATTCTGTATAAAAATGCTCAAATTCATAGATATTAAAGTTTTATTCTGCTATATAAGAGATCACCATCGATTTTAAATTTAGAGTATCAATTCTCTGCGGTCAGCCATTTTGTCACCTTCTCCGATTTGCAGTCACGATATGTCTAAGGACCAAAACTACAGTAACCCGATGTAGTCGTAATTGCGTGTCGATATTTCGTCAATCGTACGGTTGTTTTATCCGACTAGTTAACTAGTTAACTAACTTGATACGGAAAATGTTCTTCTTTTTTTTTTAAATAACCATGATCTGTTATTTTTAGACTGATAATATAGGAATTTAATAGTGAAAAAGTCAAAATTTCAAATCATAAATAAGTCTTCCGTGAAACTTGAATTGTTTTCGGAAATCTAATTAGTTCATAATTCTTTTATGTAATAAACTTTATTCAAATAAATTAGGATCTTCGCTCCACTGATCACCCGCATGGCTAAAGGTATTACTCCCAAATATATTGTAGGGGGTGTGAGGTGACACGTCCAGGTATTCAAGCGATCTCCTGTCGAGTTTGCAAATTCATGCATCGTTTCACTTCTTAGTGTATTGATAAGTGTACACGGCCGATAACTGATAACTTTCCATTTTGAACTATTAGGTGTATAATATACATCTCTATGTTACTGTCCGAAAGTGATATTACTAAACTCATACGCTTGTTTATGAATAACATTTCTGATGAAAAGAAAATTATTTATAAAAATATAAATAATACCCAAAAAAAAACCAAACAGATTTGATGAAATAAAAATTTATATACGTATTTTTTCCAAGGGTAAATTTGGTAAAATGTAATAGATACTCGTTGTCAATGGTGAAGGCCAGAAATATTGATTTAAAAAAATGTACGCACTTGTCGACCATTCGTATATACGCCTGGATTATAAGTTACGGACCTATAGCGCAAATTAAAACATATACATGTATACATAGAACATAAGAAAGAAACATACATTTTGCGTAAATTGGGGTAAAAGTTTTGTAAAATGACAAGTCCACGTATGCCAACAGTATGTAATCATCAAATGACGATAGACTGTAGTATACCAAAAGAAGAAGAAGAAGAGATTTAAATACAGGTCGATATATAACTTTATTTGGCTCATCGAAGTTATAGACATTTATATATCAATTAGATGGTTCTCGAAAAAAGGAAGACATTCGCCATCATCACAATTGTTCCGACATGCATGTAATATATACGCAACTGGAAGTACACTAATACCGAGGGATGTGAATATTTTCCAGGAAAACTATAGAGTATCAAAGTTTCAAATCAATTTCGGGATTTATTTTCTCTCTTGATATTCAATGACAGCAATTTAAAGAATAAACTGCTTGTCCGTTTTAGTGGTATTCTTGCCAGTTGAAACAGACTTATAATTACATTTAAAAATAGGGAAAGATGACATTTAATTCGTTCATTTTTTTTAATACATCGTTGGTCAAATAGCTAAAGTATTATATATAGTAACGGTGTGAGACAAAGAGTATTTTAAGAAGGACATTCCCGATTATGTATAAATTTTGTTGATGTTTTTCACACTTGAAAAGCATATCTGTTCGTAATTTGTTGATTTCATTCGTATTAGATCCTTTAATTTCCTGTCAATTTTTTAAAACATCTGTTTTCAAATATCTGAAGTATTCATGTGTTGTGAGATTTAAAATATTTTGATGAGCAGTTTAATTCCTCAATAGGTAATTAAAGATCACTTTGGATGGACTAAATTATATAATTGCAATTGTTAATGATCTGTTTGAAATATTTAAGGCTGCCGTTCCTAATTTGAAATAGTACAATTTTTAGTTCATAAACTCGTGTTTAGAAGGCTATTTTTATTTATAAATTCTTCAATTAAAATAATTCAGTATTTTATCGTTACTAAAGTAATCAAAAGTCATAATTCATTAAAAGTGATCTTATGCAAAATATAAAAATATACAACAGCTATCCAGTTATTGTGCGATCTTATTATTCCCGTTAATTAATTTTAATTATTTTTTTTTACATTCATGTGTCTGAAACTTTGTCTGACTCCCGTTTACAATTGATACGAAATGTTGTTCACACCTGAAATGCCAGTGAACCGTGACGCCTAGATTTCACTGAATGAGGATCAAAAGATTAGAATTACATAATACTAATCTTTTAATTACCTTGAGTTAAACTACGCATTCCACATTCTTTAGGTGTCACAAAACAATACACATTTTATTGTTTCCACCGTACAAGCAAGTGAAAATGATTGCTGGAATGAAGCAAAAAGGTCAGAATACAAACATGTATTTTTAATACACTATCGATCATGTCAGTTTCGTATGTTTGTTTCAAGTATTTTTAGAAAAAAAATCATAAAAATGTTCTATTGTATGATTTACTTTTATGATTAAAATTCGTTTTAAAAAATCCACACGATCTTATTTTAAAAGTTGCATGGCTATCACTTATTTTTCGTTGGTTAATAGCTACATCAAAAGTCGTCGATGCGCTTTAAATCGGGTTATTAGATGGTTAACGAACAAGACTTAAATGAGATATTTTCACTCCCGGCATGCATCAAAGACTTAAACTACGTCACATAAGTCAGGAAGTTTCAAAAAATAAAATTAATAATTCCCAATTTTCTTCTTTATTAGATTTCATATCAAAATAAAACTTGGTGAATATGTTTTTAATGGTATTATGAACATAATAAGATGAAAAGTGAAAAATCGCGAATTATCCCTTTAAAGAATATTGAGGACCAAAAATTCGAAATATTTGTGCCAAATACGGCTAAGGTAAGCACTTGAGAAAGAAATGAAAGAAAAGATAATATTTTTTAGACAAATTCCAATTAATTCATTCCTAGATATAAGAAAGATAAAGTTTTTAAAACTGTATAACTACGCTATTTTGGAAAAAACCCAGCCTTAATCAGGTGTGATTGAGTAGAAATACCAGAGACTTGGATAAAATGAAAAAAGTTGAATATCTACTTCGGCTAAATAGTTCGATGTTTTTTTCATATACACACAACAAAATACATGGCTACCACAAAACATAGGTTATTTCACCCAAAATGAAATATTTAGTTTGCCTCAATGATACTTTAAAATAGTATTACATAAATAAGGTCATTAGTTTTCTCGAATGAATTGTTTTACATTGTCATTACGGGACCTGTTATAGCTGACTACGCAGTAAGGGCTCTGCTCATTGTTGAAGGCCGTACGGTGACCTATTGTTGTAAATTTCTGTGTCATTTTGGTCTCTTGTGGAGAGTTGTCTCATTGGCAAGCATACCGCATCTTCTTTTTTTAAAAGTACGTCCATCTTGTTACCTCGAAATATGTTATTCAACACATCTTTTATTGGTCAGTGAAGGTCCATAATGATATTTTTTTGCAACCCACAGTTTGTCCTGGATAATGCATCATGAAGGTGAATTTTTATCATACACCTCCTTACACATTGAAACAATTAACTTGGCCTTAATTTTTGAAGGATGATTAAAAAATGCTGTTCAAGTGCACCATTTATATTGTGTTTAAAAAGTGTTGCTTTATTTCAAATGCTATTTGTCATTGTATATATTTTAAGAACATATATATATACAACTCGTCTAAACATCAACCCAACAATGTTAGATCTGTAAATTTGCTTTCGCAAATTTTTTGTTCTTCCCTCGACGGGATTTGAACCCATGCTACTGTGATATCGTGACACCAAATCGCCTGCACTGCAGCCGTCCCGCTAGACCACACGACCACCTGGGCTCTACAAAGGTAGGCTTTCAGTGGCCGTGTGTTACCTTTCCTCGTCAGTTTTAATCTAGCGGCGTACTACAGTACATGATATATAAGGCATGGAGATGTTATTGTTACAGATCAGCTCAATTATCTATAGTAAATGATCCTACAAATTAATGCCAGATACGTATATATATACGAGTATAATATACGAGTCTAATTAATACGAGTCTAAATTGAAAACTAATTCAAACCTATGATTGCGTTGGATAAAAACCGCAATTTTTATACGTGTGCATGTAAAACAAATTTCGTTGTAGAAGGGTCTAAAAACAGCACAAACAACATTTTCAAAAAGACCAAAAAAGTGAAAAAGTATATTTAAACAAAACGCATTTGACTAACAGGTCGAACAACTGATGTTCTTTAAGCCTGCTGACTGACATTGGCGATTGCCAAATAAAATTGATCACAAGATGTAACAAAATGAATCTTAATATAAATTTAATACTAAACAGAAAACAATTAACTTGTGGCCACGATGTTATGCCACAAACATACGGTGTCAATATGTTTTTAGTACACCAGATCCGGATTTCGAAAATAAATGTCTCTTCAGTGATGTTAGGGATCGAAACGGTATTTGGAATGCCATATAAAAAGTATCCTCATTTTTAGATAGACTCTTGAATTATATATATATAGCGGGACGGCTGCAGTGCAGGCGATTTGGTGTCACGATATCACAGTAGCATGGGTTCGAATCCCGGCGAGGGAAAAACCAAAAATTTGCGAAAGCAAATTTACAGATCTAACATTGTTGGGTTGATGTTTAGACGAGTTGTATATACATTATGTACACAGCCATGTATCACCATCATTGATGGCGATCCGATGGATACATCTGTTGTAGAGTTGTCACTGACTCAGACGTACTTATAAATATAATTATTTTCTGTGACTGTATATTACATTAATTTGTAGGATCCTTTACTATAGATAATTTAGCTGATCTGTAACAATAACATCTTCATGCCTTATATGGAAGTACACCACTAATTCATGGTCCCATTACTTTCTATGTTAAATTCCTCCATTTCAACCAGACACACCTCTTTCATTTTAAGTTCAAATAAAGTGGCAATCATTGCATTTCAAAGCAACACTTTATGGTGTCTTCTACTGAAAAAATCAACATACCTTACATGGCATATAAGAAAGAACTGGTTCCCGGAACTTCGGATGTACCAAAACAGGTACTTCAGATCTGACAAACAGACTAAATGTACCCTCTTTTTTGAAATTTGGTGCAGTTTTTTTAATATTTAAAATTAAAAGTCCAAAAGTGTTCTCCAATTATTACCAGTCCTTTAGCTTTCATTTGATGCCAAAAATACCTAAATATCCTACATATTTTGAAAGTTACACTCATGCGTAGGAACTATTTTGCGTTAAATATGTACTACTTTCTGGTATGTGCTTTTTGGCCGGGCCTGAATTAGTGGTGTTACACCATATATCATGTACTGTAGTACGCCGCTAGATAAAAACTGACGAGGAAAGGTAACACACGGCCAGCGAAAGCTCTTTTTTTGAGAGCCCAGGTGGTCGTGTGGTCTAGCGGGACGGCTGCAGTGCAGGCGATTTGGTGTCACGATATCACAGTAGCTTGGGTTCGAATCCCGTCGAGGGAAGAACCAAAAATTTGCGAAAGCAAATTTACAGATCTAACATTGTTGGGTTGATCATGTTGATGTTTAGACGAGTTTTATATATATAAATATATATATTTTATTCAGATCTAAGGTAATGAATCATCAAAGTTGACCATATAATATTATGTTCCTTTTTTTATACTATCAAAGTTATATTTTTATCCTCGCACATATCTTTTTGATGTAAGTCTTTAAACATGTTCAGTGCGCACGAGCATAAGTACCACCCGTGTTATAACAAAACATTATCTGGCTGTATTGATGGACATCTTCGCAGTTACAAAATACACGCATGAAACAGATTACAGGGCGTTTGTCGTGTATTTTAAGAATGATCCTCATCAAATCGAAAATCGAATCGTTACCTATCCGCATATATTAACGAAAATACCTTCTCCCTTTTTCTGAAACAATAGTATAACATTACAACATAGAAAAACACACGATAAAATTTCTATTGGAAAGCTTAACTCAATCAAAAAAAGTATTTTGTTTCCCAGTAACTATTGTTCGTGTATTGTCCGACCGATTTAAGAAATATTTTTTTTCATATCATGCTCTTTGTTCATTTTAACATGAGTAGGCATTATAGTTGTATATCTTTTTATACTGAGCGTATGCAAGGTGTAAAATGTTGATGATTATAACATGTATAATGCCTTTCAATTTTAAAACGAGCATAGAGCATTGCACGATATGATTATTTCGATTGTTATATAATAATCTATAATTGTGATCGTCGAAGTGGACCTTTAATAGGCATCCATTTTGATTTAATGAAGCCAAAATGTTATACGTTACACGATTAAAAAATGAAAAGATACATGTTACTGTACTTTAACAATGATTCTATTTAATTTCTTAGCGAGTACAACATGAACACAAATGTCCTTTTTAATTTCCGGCGCTATTCCAAACACAGCTGACGTTGTAAATTCATGTGTGAAGTCAATATAGTGTTGCCCATATTGTATTGAAATTAGGAAATGTCTTTCTATCCAAAGCTAAAAAAAAACAAAAAAACGTCATAATAGCACTTCCGTGCCTAGATAACGTGTTTTATGAATACGTTTCAACATATACTCTCACCACCTACGGTTATGAAATTAAACCTATATATAATTGTACAACGGAAATACAAAGGGATGGTAGCAGAACCACACAATAATTTAAACCTAAGCTTTACGTGTAATTGTAGTATTTCCTGGCCCATGGGGCTAATGATAGGCTTTTTTTAGGATCTTTACCACCGTCTAATAAAGCCAAAATTCTACATACACAATTAAGGTAGCACAATACAAAGATTTTTTTACTTCCAATCACTAACCTTTGAAATGCTGTAACTTTCTTATGAATGCATAAAAAATAATAAAAGAGGTATATATAGATAGATAAAAGATTAATCTTTTATATGAATGCAATATTTCTATTATGCAATCATTATGTAATCAGTTATTATGTAATTAGTGGCAAAATTTAGGTCAGTTCACTTAAATGAATTTAGCTCTATCATCTCTTTAACTATACAGAAAGTTTAACGAAATCTTAATCAACACATCATGGACTTCAAAAGGGTGTCTCAAATTGTCCCTATGGGATTCCATATTCTCATAAATCTGTAATTAGTGTAAACATGCTAACCACATAAAAGAAGATAATGTTTAATTGGGTGTAAAATTTGTTCTATACACTCTATTTGAAATCTGAGACACCCTTTTGTAGATAATGGCCATAGGAACAACATATAATAAAATCAACCCTCTAGGAATACCTATGCAGAAGCTAATTTCATTTGAAAGTGGAAATTTGGTGAAAAATATTTTAGACACAGTTAACATTATAATTGGTTACATAATTGTTGCATAATACTAACATTGCATTAATTTCAAAGAGTAATCTGTTAGCTATCAAAAACTACCACTTTTATAAATTTTCAAGCATTATTAAGAAAGTTACAGCATTTTAAAACTTGGGAGTTGGGGTTATGAAATCTTTGTATTGTGCTACCTTAACTTAAGTAATTTCATGATAATATTCAGAAATGAATTTGTTAGTTTTTTCTTTCTTTTAAAACATAAGACCAATAGTGTTTAAGGTCTTTTATCATGTAGTAAATACAAAGTTTAAAAAAAATCGTTTTCACCTTCATGTGAAATTATTTCATATTTTCTACATCTGATTCATCCCTCAGTTAAGGAAAGTATGTTCAGCTGTTACTGTGTTATTTGTCCAATCACACTGTTCAGATACATTTACCTAAGTAGGGTACACAAAAGAGTTACCTTAATTCAAGAACGCAAACACTACCAGCCACCTTGATCACTAGTGCATGCTTTCACGGAAGTAATGTGATCATTACCTTTGAAAACAAATCACTGGCTACTGATCAGAGTGTTCTCCCAGATACTAATAAAGGTAAAGGGACAACTATTTAATTTCCAGGAATGGAAAAAGTGTAAAGATAATTTGGAAAATACAAATCCTAATAAGGAAATTGTTCAATCCGTTCTACGTTCTATTTTATTTGTTAACAATGACAATATCAATCCAAACCAACACTCTAAACAATTTACTTCACAAAAGACATACCCTCAAATTGAAAGGACAGCTGAAACATAATCGTTCCAGTTATAGAAAAAACAAATAAAAAGAATAGTCAGTAGGAAGGAGACCTAGTGGATAAGAATTACGTGGTGATTGAAAGGCCGTCTTTACCACAAGTGCTAAGTGCTGACTAATATGCAACATGACAGTACGTTTTCTATCCCGACGGGCAATGCATTAAGTTTCTAATACCATTTAGTGATCAGATATGATGTAATTATGGTCAAGACTGTATTTACTTGCTACATATTCTTTGCTTTATGTGTACAAACGTGTATGGTTTTGAAAGACGTCTTTATAAGTCAAATTTCCATACATTTTAAGTTAAATTGTCTGTTATGTACAAGTATAATAGTAAATCGAAAAAATACGTTTGTTTTCATTTTTCTTATTTGTCGGTCTAAAATAAATAAATGTGAAAGATCAAATGAACATGACATTAGAAAGAAGCTTTGTTTATACATTTAATGTTTTTGAAGATATTCGTTTATTTCGAAAACATTGATATGACTTTAATTAAACCCTTAAAGGGGCACTAGCTGTCAAATTCTTGTTCACCGATTTTAATCAAAACCTCATATTTGATTTATAACAATGTAAAACATTTATCCAAGCTATTAAAATTCTAAAATACACAATTAACAGGACACGAGTATAAAAATACGTAGCTTCGTTTCGTGTGTATTTCAATCTAGACGCAATCTAATTAACTATCGAGTTGACTTCTAAAGTCATCCTATTACCATATTAGCGATGCAAATATAAATATAGATATAAATAGATTAAGCAAACTCGTGCTGTTTGATTATTCTTGGTCTATATAATTTCATATTATAGATGAAAAATAAATGTTTATCATTGTTTTTACCGGTTTAAGAATGATATTTTGTGGATCGAATCAGTCAATCAAATGATTTACCTTTGTTGACATTATTTTCCTTTAAAAACCTTTACACATACAATCACGTGATATCCATCTCAAGTTAAGGGGTTAAATTGAAGTTCACATGAATACGGATTCAATGAGGTCGAATTATTCATTTGCAAGTGAATAATTCATAATCAATGGTTTTTTTTTAGCTTGTTTTGACAAAATTGATTCATACTAGCTGCATAAAGCGAATCATTATTTCACTATTTGCATTTCATTAATGATTGAGCAAAAAAAAATAATGTATTAGATTTTTCATATATCTCGTAGCAAGTGCCCCTTTAATGACACGATTGATTAAGAAGTCAACGCTTATATACATAATTAGTTAAAGAATTGTTTCAATGATATAAGTATGCTTGAAAAATTTTGTAATTATAAATTTACTTCAAATATGATGCAATCATTCTTTGATTAGCAACCAGTATGCAATTTTAGAGAATATATGTTTAATTGGTGTAATTGTTCACATCAACATCAAAATCATAGGAAACGCCTTTGTTTATAGAAATCAATGATTTTAAGTATTTGTGTTATAATACGTATCATTGCTGTAAACTAAACTCATTACGAACAGCTGTAAATGAAACATAAATATGATGCAGAAGATACACGGGGAAACTGAAATTAAACATAAACTGCTGTCTGTCAATTTTCTAAACTTTTACTGAACAAATCATTATCTTAATCGTCATTAGTTTTGTTATAAAGTGTTAAAAGATTTTGACTTCTTTCTTGCGTAGTTTGCACCAAACTGTCTCATTGACGTAAAACCCTCGTATCTTATGAATCAGAATTTAAAAATATACAAACATGATCAATTCGAAAAAGCGTTATCCTGTGCATAATACTGAACAACCACAACACTTTACAATGTAATTTTCGCAAATAACATGATAATTACTTTGGTTTGTATGTTATGTAAGACTTATGTTAAAGTCGTTACTGAGAGCTATTTCTTGCAATTGTTATTGTCTTTATCATGTAGATTTTGTTTAATTAAATCGAGGAGAAATTAACACAGAACATAACACGAAAAACAACTTAATAGTTGTACCATTTACATACAAATAATCCAAATTCCGGAAATGCCATGACGCAATGTAGGTCATCACTGAAATATGCAGGTAGTACGTTTTATTTCTTCTAGAGAAAAAATAAATTGTGATTTTTTACGTACTTGATATATTTCATCGTCAGTATATCTGTTTGAAATTCCGTGATTATGTATTATTTTTTCGAAAGCAATGTTACTTTTATCATTATGAATTTTTTACTTTAAAGTTACAAGTAACATATACGTCCCTCCCGTGTTATAATACTTTATATCGTGATTTTCCTGATAGAGGGTTGCTGTTTTCTAAGAAGGGATATAACCAAGAATACCAAGTGGTCGAGTTGAAATCATCCAGTCGAGAAATTTTCGTACGATATCAAGAGTTGGTTGGCAGTTATGGAACATGACAATGAAAATGTTTTAATTGTTGTAACCACAATTTGATTCTTGTTCCTTAAATGGAACCTAGCGAATAATATTCATCATATGGTGCCATATGTAAAGCAATATATGCCTACTTGTTTCAGAACAACTGATACCACGCCTATGATACACACTCTTTAGTTTATTGTGTTGCTCTTTGTTATCTTCAATATTTTGAATGTCTGTGAAGTTCAAACCAGTAACACTCTTGTCTAATCTTTGTCATGGAGACCTTGTGTTCATTTTAAAATTTCATATTCCTTCAAGCTTCGGGGTTATAAAATTAACGTGACCGGGGGTTTATTAGTTTGGTGATGTCTGAGGGTTGGATTATATACAAATTAAACTTATCAACATTATCTATAGGAGAAACATAATTGATATCAAGTATGGATTAAGATCTGGTACCATTTTTGAAGCACCTGATATTCACCCGATGTGGGAGGTGGAAAGGGGAGGGGGTAGTGATGTTTATTCTTTAGTTTTATACATTGTGTTGTACGTACTATTTATTTTTTTTGTCGTTTCTCGTTTTATGCAATTTAACATTGTATGTTGGTTTGTACGCGTGTTTCATGTATTATCCAACTTTTTATGTTTAGTTTGTTGATGTTCAATTATTAATCAACATGCCAACGGTGTTTCATATTTGAAAAAGTTCAAAAAATGTATTTATCTATTTGCATTGCGTTGATATTTAGTGCAAATCCATGCACGTGCTTTCCTTGCGTTAAAAAATCTCATTGAAGGGTCAAATATTGAATATTGGATTTTTCATTAAATTAGAATGTTTCACAAGCTTTGACTGTCGTCCTTAATGGTACCATTGTCGATTATAATTCGCCAAAAAGTCGAATTATAATCATGTGATGCATGGCTTAAAATTTGTTAGAAGAACAATTTTTTAACCATGACAACAATTATATATCGTTTAGGACGCGTACCAAGTATCTGTTCTCAATACGATTCTTATAAGATTGGTAATCCGTGTCCTGGCAGCGTCCATAGTCCCTCGAATGCGATCTGACAGAGAACAGACGCAGGGAAATGTAATGATTATGATCATATACAGCAGAATATGTCATGTTTGTAATCGAACTATCAAATTTTTCGAAGGTTACAGGACGTACTTCACAGTCAGGAGTGTTTTTCCGAAATATTTGTAACATTCCCGACTTATAGCACTCTGTTCAGAGCGAATACGATTGCGTTCAGGCGATTTTATTGGCACTCATTCCAAATTGTCTTATTTCTAATGACAAAATATTACAGGCCATTGAGGGAGTAATCTGACTTTTCACTTTTCATGTTGGATAGCTGTGTGTCTTAGCTGAACGGGAGTTATAATAGGCTATGAGTTAACATCACATCAACTTGATTAACAAGAGGTCAATCTATATCACCATAGAAACATTTGAAAAATAAAAAATAAAAGATAAAATAATAATGAAAATAAATAATGAAGGTCCATTTGCAATAAACCATATTAACCACAGTGTTAATGTTGGTTGTCGAAATTCACATACAACACACTAATTTGTTTTCCCATTGTTGTTTCCGACTGTGTTATGTTGATTGCAACATGTTATACAATACATTATAATTAACAGCAGACACGTATTCACGCAACTACCGAACTCCAAGCAAAATTACAAAAGATGGAAGCCCAAAGATCCTGAAAAAAAACAGTATGCACTCGCGGTATACGGATATCATGATTGCGTTCCATACGTTCGTTCAACGATTTTCATATCATGAAAATATCTTTTTGATACTTCGGCACATATTATCGCTAGTTTAGGGAATATCTACTTAACATATGACACTGCATTCTTATACTAAAGTACTCGACATACTTGGTACATGGTTCGCAGTTTACACGAACAAACAGTACGTCAGCATTTCGATATGGAGACTCAATGAAGTATCAAGCCTAGTAAATATTGTCATCAAACACTTTTATTTAGTTGTCAAATTATAGTTAGGATATACTGATAACTGCATGGAGGTTCTTGGAGAGAAGTTTGCCATCGGAACATGCGTTCCGCATTTTAAACAAGAGTGTTGTTGACTCGTTATGTAATACACATTTATTCAAGGACAATAAAAAGAACACGTAACGCTGCATTTTGTGCTTTTCACTATAACAAAATGTAAACAAATACAAAAAGAACAATTACACTTATAAATAAAGACAATATGCAAGGAAGTCATTGAATAATGTAAGGATCAGGTAAGTTATTTCTTCTGTAAAATAATGATCCGAACACAACAATTGCCATCTGTGAGGGCCCTCATGGGGTTTTTGATTATGTGATTACTTGGCCGTTTTTTTAATGATTATTTGATTAGTAAGCCAAATATTTCATGATTATTTGATTACCTAGGACTGTATTTTTAGTTTATGATTATTTGATTACTAAAGATAAGCAAATATTTAATGATTATGTGATTATATTGGCAAAAAAATGGTGATTATGTGATTACTAGGAACCCCCCATGAGGGGCCTCATCTGTTAGCATCAAGTGTTGAATAGAGAGCACAGTTGAAATATGAAAACAACTATGTATTTTACAAAAGTTGAAATCACAGTGATGTTAGTATAAAAAGGGACGAACGATACCAGAGGGACAGTCAAACTCATAAGTCGAAAATAAACTGACAACGCCATGGCTAAAAATGAAAAAGGCAAACAGACAAACAACAGTAAACATGACACAACATAGAAAACTTAAGAATAAACAACACGAACCCCATCAAAAACTAGGGGTGGTCTCAGGTGCTCCGGAAGGGTAAGCAGATCCTGATCCACATGTGGCACCCGTCGTGTTGCTTATGTGATAACAAATCAGGTAAATAGTCTAATTCGGTAGGTCACATTCATGAAAGGGAAGGGGATTGTAGTTACGAAGTACGGAACATATCCGATATCATTTGTGAAACGGTTATTCTATAACGGTCAACCAACTCGTTATGGTGTCCGTCAAATTTACCATTTCACCATTTGGAACTCTTCATTTAATAGCTTCCTTGTGAGAAACAACCCTTTATCAAGAAAATCATGATAGAAAATGCAAGCACGGGAATATCGTATCAATTGGGAGGTAGATACACCGTATGCAGGTGCTGCTGGAATGTTTCTACTTAGTATAAACTGTCAAACCACAGGGGCGTAAAAGTAACTAGTATTCAAAATATATATATAGAGATTTTAAATTAACAAAACGGACATTAGACCATACCACATACGATGAGACCAAAACTAGTTGTACATGACTATATAGGTTCTGACATGCACATGATAAAACTATACTATATTGATAATATTAAAAGTAATTGAAAGGATAACCAGAGATTTATGTTCATAGTATCATGATCATGTCATTAACTGCATTGAAACACGACAAGAGTTGATTGAATGTCTTTGAATGGATCGGCCAATATTAATTGCAAAAAGTGTTCGTTATCCAATCGTAACAACAATATGTAGCATTTGAACTATAAATTCTTGATTTGTGGTCCGTGATTTTGATGTTATCATTATATGAGTACTGCGAGGTGGTTTTCGGTAATTCGCTGATTGACTGCAAAAGCCATGTGTTTGATTCTCGACCGTATAGAATCAACACATTTACAATTTTATGTGATTCATTGTTGTGGAAATTATCCTGCAAAAGTTACAACAATAGATCACAGGTAAAAGTAGATGTATTCCTAATGTCTTAGCTACAATCACTACAAACCCTTCCTCTTTTTCACGTATGTGACCATCCAGATCAAACTTATTATGTGTGTACTAACATGAGCAACACGATTTGCCCCATGTGCAGCATTGTCTTTTTACTCTTCTGCAGCACCTGAGATCTCCTCTAGCTTAAGGTGGGATTCGTGTTTTCTCGCGTCACCTGCATCTTTTCTTCCTGAATACGCATGTATTATTGGCTAATGAAAAATATTTGTTGTGTTCATATGTCCTCTGTAGTTATTTAAACTAAAACATTTACTTTTACTTTAACATGATAAACTGGAGTGCTGAAAGTGTGTGAAGGATAATCTTTAATTGTCAATTACTATTCATTTTGGATATGAACCCGACGACCAGACAATTCATCAAACCTACAGACATTTTAAATGTCATAACACAAATCATTCGAAAATATATTATGGGTCTACACTTTCCTTTATGGGGAAAGAGCAAGAGGATTTGGAAATAAACCAGTTTACCTGGTAAAAACTGAAACATTTTCATTCCAAAAAAAAAACCGATAAAATGATAAGCATGCATAGCAACAAATACAAATAAATAATCAAACCGGATAAATTCCTACTGTCCTTCTTCCTGAATATCAATGGTCAACTTTACAGAAAACACTTAATACGGTCAGTGACTGTATATGACACATGTTTGTATAGTCATTGCAATTTGCTATTAGCAAGTTGGCAATATAAAACCCATAATTTATAAAAAATGTTTTAAACATTTTCAAGTCAATCACCTGACAACAAATGCATTATAGTAAGACTATAAAATATTGTTGTATACATAATTTAATTAATGTTTGCGAAGCAAAATGAAATATCCATGTTCTCGATGCTTTTTTTTTCGTAGCTCTAGCTGCTGTCATAAAATCGTAAATAATTGCACGTTTATTTCTGCTAGTTCACACTGATCTATATGCTTCATCGTCTAGCTTTTTAATTTCAAGATCTTTCAACCTAATTCTAATTTTACTAAAGAGTGGAAATTCTTATAACTTGAACCCATTACAGGATATTGACCTTTCGTTTATATTATAGCATGATACCAATGGAAATAATTGTATCAATGCGTTTCAGATAGTTCACTCCTTTTATTTGTACAGTAAATTTAAAGTACCAATGAAATTATAAAAATACCATATATTTAATGGAAAACTAACGTGCATAAAAATATCTTGCCGTTCTTGAATTTTGAACAGTAATTTTAATTCAAAGCGTTTCTTCCGTACTGAAACTTTGATTATAAGGTTTTGACACTACTGAAACGTCTTGGTTTTTTTTGTAATTAAGTTAAGAATGTAGTAGAACATGGTATGCTTGTTTGAAAGTAATGGTTACATATTACGTTTCTGATAACTACTAAAGCTCAGTTTAGGCGACAATAGTTTAACGATGTTCAATTCTCGTAAATTGTGTAAGAAGAGACAGATCAACGTAACAACTGTCAGAAATCGTTTTTACTTACAATACAAAAAAGTCTATCGACCGACAAAAGAGGAACGAAAGATACCAGAGGCTCATTCAGTCTAACAGATAGAAAATAAACTGACAACGCCATGGCTAAAAAAGAAAACACAAACAGACAAACAATAGTACGCGATACACAAGATAGAAAACTATAAACTTAGCAACACAAACGAGGGTTATCTGAGATGCTCCCGACGCATCTCCTGGTATGCCTGCATCACCTGTCATTCGAAGTCAAACTCAGTAAAAATTTGACAATCGTATTAATAACGGATAAGAAAACTATAATGGTAACAAAACGCAAAAACATATCGCTAGTGATAAAGGGTATATATTGTATTAACCAACTAATTCGTGATGGTAAAAGAAATTGAAATATTCTAATAACGTCTATAAATATGCAATGACATCTCCTGCTCAGTTTCAAAATGTGTTAAAAAACCAGTCAAAGTACTCAAAAATGATAGTTATTATAGCAGGTTAGCAGAGCATTTGTTTTGTTGTCATTTTTAGAGTATGGGCTTGCCGTCGGTGTTTTATATATAGTCTCTGTAATGCAAAAAAAACATATTTCTTCTGATTCAGTTGTGGTATTCGCCTTAAAAAATGTATATGCATCTATCTTACCACGAAGACCGTTTTAATTAGATACCTCAGTAGTACAAATGTCTTTTTAAAATGTTTTGTGTTGATAAGTTAGATTAATGCCCTTGTAATTTACCGGCTTAAGAGTAATCTTTTTTCGGCACAATTTTCATTTATCTGAAGTATTGAATTACGACATTTCAATAAATAAAACAGACGGAGGCAGATTTCACGTTATGTGTCGCCCAATGGGTTAAAAGTAAAATCACACAAATACTGGACTCGAAGGAAAATTCAAAACGGAAAGTGCCTAATCAAATGACAATTTAAGCTCAAACACATCAAACGAATGGATAACAACTGTCATATTCCTGAATTGTTACATGCATTTTCCTCTCACTTGAATGACAGTCGCTTCAAATTAAGTCTCGTGAACCTGAATAGTTTGTTTCTTCTATTTACATATATTTTATACTGATAGTCTTGGTTCAATAACAATTATCTAGGTATTATTGTGTTATATATTTGGGGACACTATCACGAGTTGGTTGACCGTTATGGAATATTAGTGTCACAGATGATATTGGATATGGCTCATCTTCATGTTCTAGTAAAGAATTGTCCATTAGATTGACCAAAATTCTGTGCGCAGTGAAAGAGGGTCTTCAGAAATACTGTGAAACTGTTTACTCGCGTAGTGGTATTAACCATATGTTGATTCTTAAAAATTCTAAAGAACTTCTAGACAATTTTAAATCTCGGTCTTTTTCTGAAATTAGTTCCATCAAAACTTTTGATTTTTCAACCCTGTATACCACCATTCCCCATGTGAAATTGCAAAATCGCCTAAAAGAAATAATCCACAATGCCTTTCAACATAAAAATGGTAGCATACGCTATAAATTTATTACTTTGGGATTTCATAAGGCATATTTCGTAAATAGTGACAAACAAAAAGGTAAAATATGCTACACAGAAGAACAAGTGGTCAGTATGCTGGAGTTTCTTATCGACAACATATTTGTTGAGTTTGGAGATAGACTTTCCAACAAATTGTCGGCATTCCTATGGGAACAAACTGTGCGCCTCTTCTTGCCGACCTCTTCTTATTTTCATATGAATCGGAGTTTCTCCAGACACTTGTAAAAAACAAGAGAATCAAAGAAGCCAGATTATTTAATTTCACTTTCAGATATATTGATGATGTTCTTTCCATAAACAATCCGAACTTTTCTGGTTGGGTTCCATTAATATATCCCCCAGAACTAGAGATTAAAGAAACAACAGACACGGCTTCCTCCGCCTCATTTTTAGACTTATATCTCGAATTTGACTTACACAGTCATCTCAGTACCAGAATCTATGACAAACGAGACAATTTTAATTTTGAAATCATAAATTTCCCACACCTTAGTAGCAATATACCAACTTCACCTGCATATGGGATATATATTTCCCAACTTATTCGATATTCAAGAGCTTGCAGCTCCTACTCAGACTTTGTATTACGTCATCAGTGTCTGAGTAGAAAGTTGATGAAACAGGGGTATGTCAAAGAACGTCTCGTTCTTTTTCTAAAAAAGTTCATCGGAAGGTACCAAGACCTTGTTGATAAATATTCCGTATCAACTTCTCAAATAATACACGATGGTCTTGATGTATAGATTCTTCGTGCTGATGTTGTTTATCATCTTAACAACGTGTTTTATAGTTCTTTCATTTGTCTTTGTTCTATTATTAATATTACTTTTACTGTTGAATGGTTTCATGTGATATCCGTTTCACGTGGCTCGGTACTTATACATCTCGTCAATGTGTTTGTATTGGCTTTCATTTTTTGTGGTTTGTTTTGTATTTGCGACTTTTTGTATTTCTTTTGTTCTTATAACGTGACTCTGTACTTTTAAAAGATCCCGTCAGTATGATATTGTTTTATTATATGTCATTATGATATATTTCTATTATGAATTACAATATACGTTGAACCACAAACGTCAAAATCATTCAATCGCGTAGTGGAATTAACTATTTTTGGATACTTATAAATTCTATATATAACCTTTGGACTAGTTTAAATCTCGGTCTATTTCTTAAATTTATTCTTACATACTTTTGATTTTTTAACCCTGTATGCTAACATTCCCATGAAAATTTTAAAATTGTTTGTACGTACATTGAACGACAAATTTATGTGACGTATAAAATTTTCTGACGTCAGACACTCAAATCAATAAATGTGTTCGTAGATAGTAGATGTTTTTGTGTTCTGTTAAATTGTTCCTTTTAAAATTGTTAAACGATGATGACTGATGTACCCATATTTTGAGTATTATATTTATTGTGTCTGTTTATTTAACGCATCAATGTAAAACTATCGGAAATTGATGAGACTGTCATTAAAGTGAGAGGGTTAGCGCTATAGAACCAGGTTTAATCCACCATTTTCTACATTTGAAAATGCTTGTACCAAGTCAAGAATATGACAGTTTTTGTCCATTCGTTTTTGATGCGTTTTGTTATTTGATTTTGCCATGTGATTATGGACTTTCCAAATTGATCTTCCTCTAAGTTCAGTATTTTTGTGATTTTACTTTTTCCTTATGTCGCAACTACAATCCCCTTCCCTTTTCACGAATGTGATCTACCGAATTGGTTTGTAATAACATGAACAACACGATGGTGCCACATGTGGAGCAGGATCTGCTCACCCTTCCGTAGCACATGAAATAAACCTAAGTTTTTGTTAGAGTTCGTGTTACTTAGTCTTTAGTTTTCTATGTTGTGTCATGTGTACTATTATTTGTCTGGTTGTCTTTTTCTTTTTTAACCATGACATTATCATTTTTATATTCTCGATCTATGAGTTTGAATGTCCCTCTGGTATCTTTCGCCCCTCCATCATTGGATTGATCTTTTTTGCTTTACAAACGGTAAGTGTTTAATCGTATAACAGAATAAGCGTAACACAAGAAATGTAATTAGCATAATTTAGTATCCCATGTATGTTTGTTCATAATACTATTATGACACAAGAGAACTTATATTGCATAAAATATAATTAATGTCCCTCTGGTATTTTTCGCTTATTTTATTTATAGAAGAAATTATACCGAAAAGTTCATAAACAATAGATCCTGACATACATTAAATGTCATTTATTCCTAGTCTTATATTGTGCGTTCGTCAATGAGGCTATACCCCCAAAAAACCACAACACTAAGTACAATGTAGGACATAAACATGATAAAATGGTCACAGTATTTTATTTCATTAGGTTTGTTTCACTTAGCACTTTTTCGCCCAGTAATCATTGTTGCCGAATGATTTCTTTGGTGTACCTCAGGAATCTTCCACTTGTGAGTTTTTGAACAGATTATGATTTTATAAGTTATTTAAGTTTTATAATTTTTTTTTAATTAGTAACAATATATTTATACTTTTTTGCCATCATGTTTTAAAGATTTTGAGAACATTCCTATATATGTTCCAAACTTAAGCAATTGCAATTGGCCTAATTGAAATTCAATACTACGCAGGAAATCACATGCAATGTATTTAGTGTATTTGATATTATTAATCACAATTACGTAAATTAATGTGATGACATACATTTCGTTGCATCAACTAGATTAATTATAATAAATCAAATAAATCAATGGACATGAAGACATTCCAAGTGGTGATTTAATCAATTTGAACATGCAACAGGCATAGCATTTGTGTAATAACAGCGAAAAATTGTAGAAAATTCATTTGTCTCAATTTCTCGTAACAGACTTAGAACTTTGTCGACACTTTACATATAATGGTACACTTTAAATGTTTTCTTAGTATTTAAATGACACTATCGCTTATTTTCTGCATTTTTCCTTTGATCTTTTTTGGTGATAGCTATTCGTATCTTGCTACTCGCTTGAGATGGAAAGTTATCGCTTGAAACTAAGAAGGCACGTGGCCTTGCTAATGAAATTGACATGAAATTTACAACGTCGTTATAGATAACATAGCGATAAACAGATTGTCAACTTGTACCGGCTCAAGCGAGAAAATCAATCTCGTTGAGATGATCAACGATAATCTATAAGTAAACCAATTTCAGATGTCTCCGATTTTGAAAATGTTCATATAAATTTTTTTTTAAATGTTACACAGCAACAAATTTAAACGACACTCACTAAATTACTGGCTCCTAAATTGGGACAGGCACATATAAAAAGTGACTTACTTAAACTGGTTAGATGTAACCAAACCCTCCACCTAATCTGTGATAGTGGTGTAACAGCAAGAAACAAGAACATATTATACAAAACAATAAAAGAAGAACAAATCTGATGAAAAGCAAATTATAAAAACCACCCAATTACAGGCTCCTGACTTTAGACAGGCACATCTATATTTGGGTTAAATATGTCTGGAGGCTCAAAACCTTCCTTAAAGGGGCACTAGCTGTCAAAATCATGGTCATCGATTTGACTCAAATTCTAGTATTTAATTAATAACAATGTAAACCCTTTATCCAAATCATAAAAAGTATCAAACAAGCAATTTAAATGGCCTAGTGTCGAGAATATGTAGCTTTGTTTCGTGTGTTTTTTTTAGCCCTGACGCCATCTAGTTAATTATCGAGTTAGCCTCCGAATACTTCCGATGACCATATAAGTGATATAAACATATGTCTAAACAGAACAGTAGAAACATTCCAGCAGCACCTGCATACGGTGTATCTACCTCCCAATTGATACGATATTCCCGTGCTTGCATTTCCTATCATGATTTTCTTGATAGAGGGTTGTTTCTCACAAGGAAGCTATTAATTGAAGAGTTCCAAATGGTGAAATGGTAAATTTTACGGACGCCATCACGAGTTGGTTGACCGTTATGGAATAACCGTTTCACAAATGATATCGGACATGTTCCGTACTTCGTAACTACAATCCCCTTCCCTTTCATGAATGTGACCTATCGAATTAGACTATTTACCTGATTTGTTATCACATAAGCAACACGACGGGTGCCACATGTGGATCAGGATCTGCTTACCCTTCCGGAGCACCTGAGACCACCCCTAGTTTTTGGTGGGGTTCGTGTTGTTTATTTTTAAGTTTTCTATGTTGTGTCATGTGTACTGTTGTTTGTCTGTTTACCTTTTTCATTTTTAGCCATGGCGTTGTCAGTTTATTTTCGACTTATGAGTTTGACTGTCCCTCTGGTATCGTTCATCCCTTTTTATACTAACATCATTGTGATTTCAACTTTTGTAAAATACATAGTTGTTTTCATATTTCAACTGATGTCTCTGTTCAACACTTGATGCTAACAGACGGCAATTGTTGTGTTCGGATCATTATTTTACAGAAGAAATAACTTACCTGATCCTTACATTATTCAATGACTTCCTTGTATATTGTCTTTATTTATAAGTGTAATTGTTCTTTTTGTATTTGTTTACATTTTGTTATAGTGAAAAGCACAAAATGCAGCGTTACGTGTTCCTTTTATTGTCCTTGAATAAATGTGTATTACATAACGAGTCAACAACACTCTTGTTTAAAATGCGGAATGCATGTTCCGATGGCAAACTTCTCTCCAAGAACCTCCTTGCAGTTAGCAGTATATCCTAACTATAATTTGATATACTAAATAAAAATGTTTGATGACAATATTTACTAGGCTTGATACTTCATTGAGTCTTCATTTCGAAATGCTAACGTACTTTTTGTTCGTGTAAACTGCGAACCATGTACCAAGTATGTCGAGTATAAGAATGCAGTGTCCTATGTTAAGTAGATATTCCCTAAACTAGCGATAGAACAATTTTATCAAATTTGGTTCAAGAAATTCACCACGCTGTCTTACTTATCATACATTAACGGATTTTATGTCATGTCATATATCTCATGAACCACTGTGTTTCATTTGAACAAGTTTGTGAAGGTAAGTTAATCTTTTTTTTCAATTTATCTTTTGACATTGTTATCTTTGGTATAATATAATATTTCCTTATAACTATATATGGACGAACGAACAAACGAACAGACGGACGGACTTCCCCTTCACAATATACAGTACCTCCTACTTTACAAGTGGTGGGTATAAAAATGACAAAAATGTTTAAATCACCATTGATCCAAATAAAACACACACACACACACACACACACACACACACACACACACACACACACACACACACACACACACACACACACACACACACACACACACACACACACACACACACACACACAATTCACGTGTTATCCATCACTCGGTGACGGGTTAAATTGAAGTTCACATGAATATGGATTTATTGAGGTCGAATTATTCACTTGCAAGTGAATAATACATTATCAATGTTTCTACGGTTATTTTGACAAAATTAACCCGTACTGGTTGCTAAAAGCGAATTATTATTTCACTATTTCACTTTTATTAATGATTGAACAAAACATATAATATTTTTGATTTTTTATATATCTCGTAGCTAGTGCCCCTTTAACTTTGGACCGTGGCCTAACAGTACAACATAAGAACGTGTATATATTTTTCGGCGAGGGTGTTGCTTTATATTTTTCTCTGCTTGTTTAAGAAACGATAGCTTGTGTAAAATCTAATCATTTTACTGAGTTTTATTTATCACTTCATGTCATTGTGATAATTTAATTTAAAGGTAAATAAACTCATCATAGATACCAGTACTGAATTTTGTATATACTCCAGACGCGCGTTTCGTCTACCAAAGACTCATCAGTGACGCTTGAATCCAAAAAAGTTAAAAAGACCCAATAAAGTACGAAGTTGAAGAGCATAGAGGACCAAAATTCCTAAAAGTTTTGCCAAATCCAGCTAAGGTAATCTATGCCTGAGGTAGAAAAGCCTTAGTGTTTCAAAATTTCACAATTTTGTAAACAGTTAATTTATAAATATAACCATATCAATGATAATTCATGTCAGCACAAAAAGTGTGACTACTGGGCTGATGATACCCTCGGGGAAATAAATCTTCGTCAGCAGTGGCATCGACCTTGTGGTTGTAAATAAACTCACATAGATACCAGGACTAAATTTTGTATATACGCCAGACGCGCGTTTCGTCTACCAAAGACTTATCAATGACGCTCGAATCCAAAAAAGTTAAAAAGGCCAAATAAAGTACGAAGTTGAAGAGCATTGAGGACCAAAATTCCTAAAAGTTTTGCCAAATCCAGCTAAGGTAATCAATGCCTGAGGTAGAAAAGCCTTAGTATTTCAAAATTTCAAAATTTTGTAAACAGTTAATTTATAAATATAACCATATCAATGATAATTCATGTCAGCACAAAAAGTGTGACTACTGAGCTGGTAATATTGTATTCCAATATGCTTATTTATATATTAACGACTTTTAATCTAGCAATATGTAAACTATACATGTATGGAGTTGATATTCCGATATATGTTCCAAACTTAAGCAATTGGCCTACTTGAAATTAAAAACTACAAGGGAAATCAGATGCAATTTTTTTTTGTCTTTGATATTATTAATCACAATTATGTAACTCAATGTGATGACATAAATTTCATTGCATCAAGTAGATTAATTAGAATAAATAAAATAAATCAATGTATATGATGACATACCAAGTGGTGATTTAATCAATTTGAACATGCAACATGCATAACATCTTTGTAATAACAGCAAAACTTGCAGAAAGCTTATTTGTCTCAATTTCTCATAACCGTCTTGGAAATTTGTTATGAGGCTGACACTAATCATAGAAATGTACATTGAAGTCTAATGTTTTCTAAAGTAGAAATAAAATTGAGAATGGAAACTTTTCGAATATGCTAATTTGTGTACATAGATACGACTTTTAATCTAGCAATACGTAAACTATACATAAAATGGAGTTGATATTTGGGCTCTAAATAATCTGGTTTTATTCTTGATAAAGATAAACACAGAAAAGCTCTTTGGCCGCATAAAATGTCGTTTTTATTTTTTGCATAGGACCAGGAATAGTCTTTTCTAGTTTGGGTTTTGGTGTTGTTTGCTTGTTATTTCCTTGACGAATAACAATATCCTTTCATGTGAACTCCAATTCCGATGCTGTCTATCCATGTAGATGTTGATAGATGCATCGCAAAGTTATCTGCTTTAATGTCACCAGTATCCGTCGTATATGGAATGTCTTGAAGAAGTCCGATGATATGTCCCATTCATAAACCAGGAACGGATGGCAGAGTTGTGATTACGACACTTGAATCATTTCTATGTTCTGATGTGGCAATGATATGCCATAACAGACGTAAAGAGATGACTTCGATGTTACTGTTGTAAATATCTGATTCAGATGTTTTCGTGTAAACAGTTGTTACATATTATTTATTTAAAGAAAATGATCATTCACAATTGCTATAAAGTTAATTAATGAAGAGTTATTTGGAAATTAGCGAAACATGAACATTATATCATATTTTTAGCGATGATTTACAACTTACAAAAAGCAATTTGATGTATATTTAACTGTTCTGTTATGTATTTATGTTGCAACCTCACATTTAGTCTCTAGAATTAAATTAGGCGGATAATGTAAAATGCATACTTGTTTCAATCATCTTGGCAAGAATAAACACAAAACCAAATGACAGAAATGAGTGTAAATATATTTTATCCATAAGAACTTTTAAAGCTAACAAATCATTTTATTTGTTTATCGAGAGCAAATGCTTTTGATGTGTTTTTGGATGATTAAACTGACATTAACTAAATAATAATATTTCTTGAATTTCACTTAAAGCAACGAAAATAACAAGCAATATGATAAAGAAATACACAAAGAGCTTCTTAATCGATCTGCATTTAGGATGCATAAGCTAATATATTTGAAACAGATGCGTTTTGATAAAGTTTTTGTCTGAAAAACAAATGTTTCTTCTACAGCCTAGTCAGCGCATTTCAACTTGTAAGCATAACGAGGTTGCACATTTTACTGGTACTGATATTTTGACGTGATTTTCTTGTATAGCATGATCTACTTACCATTCCGGAGCACCTGTAATCGCCCTTTGGGAGGGGGGGGGTCATGCCCTTTTGTCTTGCTAAGTTTTATATTTGTGTTTAAGATCCTGTTAATTTGTTTGTCTTTCTGTCGTTGTTTTCTTTTGTTGTCATGACTGTCATTGACTTGTGAGTTTAGATGTTCCTTTGATACATTCCCCTTCTCCTTTGAAGTACTTATATTATCCATAGCATTTAGAATGCTTCAAAATTGATTATATGGTCTATATGTTAGTCCAAATTGTTTCGTCGGTTGATTTTGCCCTTGTCTTATTTCTAGGTAACATGACATGGTTTTCTCTTACCTTTTATTCAAGAAGATTAACTATCACACCTTCCTCAGAACTCACATGTTATGTTTCAAAATGTGACATTTAGCTTCCTTCGTTTTGGAAGAAAACACAGTCAAGAGTGCAATAGCTATCACATTTGTCAGTTATGTCAGATTTTTGTATTCTGTGTACTGTTGCAAGATAGCTAGTTATGTTAACATAAGATACAAAAGTACATTGTTTAATGTGGTAATCACTAAGTTTGACTGTTATTGTGTACCTCCTTTTATATACGTATTGTATCTATATATAACTTCTGCAGTAAATCTTGTGTAACTGTGAGAACTGTAATGAGTGACCAATTTAATTAATTCATGAGAACTTTTAAAGTTAACAAATAATTTTTCTCTCTTTATTTTGCTTATCGGTAGCGAATGCTTTTGATGTGTTTTTGAATGATTCAACCAACATTAACTAAATAATAATATTTCTTGAATTTCACTCAATGCAACAAAAACAACAAGCAATATTGTAAACGAATACACAAAAACTTGTCAGCCGATCTGCATTTAGGATGCATAAGCTGATGTATTAGAAACAAAAGCGTTTTGATGTTTATATAGTTTTTCTTAAAATATTAAGTACAAATATTTCATTCCAAGCCTAATCAGCGCATTTAAAACATGTAAGCACATTAACTTTTTCTATGAGGTTGCACAATTGGCATATACTGCTATTTTAACGTGATCTTCTGTTGGAACAGCATCTACTTATCCTTCCGGAGCACTTGATATCTTCCAATTGTTTTGGGGGAATATGTGCTCTTCAGTTTACTATTTGTGTTTTTATAATTGTTATCTTTTGGTCGTTGCTTCCGGGTTTTGTTTTGCCAGATGAACGTTAATTTGTCATTGATTTGTGAGTTTGATTATTCCTTTGATAATTTACTCTTCTATTTCAAAGAAATTATATATAGACATGATAGATACCATCCACAACAGTAACAATGCTTCAAAAGTGTTCGTAAATGTAATGTAGGTAAATCCAATGTGTTTCGTCGTAAAATTTGACCCTCGTTTGGTTTCCAGAATATGATTGACTCTTTCAAGTTTTATCCAGAAGAATAACTATCACTAGTTCCTCTGAAATCTGTTCGAAATGGTACCTTTATCTTCCATTCAGTTTGGAAGTCACCACAGTCAAGTGTGCAACAGCTATCGAAATTATCAGTTTTTATGCCCCACCTACGATAGTAGAGGGGCGTTATGTTTTCTGGTCTGTACCTCCGTTCGTCCGTCCGTCCTTCTGTTCGTCCGTCCGTCTGTGCGTCCGTTTGTCCGTCCGTCTAGGTTAAAGTTTTTGGTCAAGGTAGTTTTTGAAGAAGTTGAAGTCCAATCAACTTGAAACTTAGTACACATGTTCCCAATGATATGATCTTTCTAATTTTAATGCCAAATTATAGTTTTTACCCCAATTTCATGGTCCACTGAACATATAAAATGATAGTGCGAAGTTCAGGTTAAAGTTATTGGTCAAGGTAGTTTTTGATGAAGTTAAAGTTACATCAACTTGAATCTTAGTACACATGTTCCCTGTGATATGATCTTTCAAATTATAATTCCAAATTAAAGTTTTGACCCCAATTTCAAGGTCCAATGAACATAGAAAATGATAGTGCGAGTGGGGCATCCGTGTACTATGGACACATTCTTGTTTTATATACTGTTGCAAGATAGCTATTTTTTGTATAAGACACAAAGATAAATATATACTTTTAAATAATGTGTGCTAATCACCAAGTTTTACAGTTATTTAGCATCTCATTTTTACATACGTATTGTATTTATATCTCAAAGTCTTTTAGCTTAATTTCTGTGTGAGAAAAGCGAACAAATTCTGTTTAAATATAGAAATTGGTAATCAGTTTTTTCAATGTTATGTAACACTAATTGATTGTCATACTTCATTATAATCAAAACCGTCTGTCATTCAATCAATAACAAAAACGACAATGCATCATGCTTTCATTGAGAAACATAATCGTTTTAGGGTATACTAATTGTAAACTGTCAAATGCTGACATAATACATTTCACTCTAATATGTTATGACAATCTACTCGGCATTGCTCATTAGAGAGAAACAGTTTCTTACAGAATTAAATCTTTTGACGAATGAATTGCTCAATCTCGAAAAAGTTATGTCAGAACTGGAATTATCGTGAGGGAAAATTACGATGTATTCTAATTGATGAATACTTGACAATGCATACAATTCTTTCAATCATTTTCAGACATATTTATATAAAACAACAGAAGTAATTGATTAAGTGTCTAGGACTTCTGCTCCTCTTACTTTACTTACTGTACTGTTAGTCACGTGGATTTTCTGAAACGTGGTGTATTTGAAAATAAAATAAAAAATCATCTAAAAGTCACTTAATCTGAATTCAAACAGAAATGAACCGGCCTTGAGATTTATCCAGGTAATTAATTGAAACCTGAATTTTAATTCTAGTGTTAGCGATATGCATGTCTTGAGTAAGTAGATGGTTGAGTAGGTCAAATATAAATAAGATTTTTAAAACTGAATTCAAACTTAGTGCTGATGGCAAATTTGTGATTGTCTTTGTAATGTTTTTAACAACTCTTTTGATGGATTATGAAATATTTAAAGCTTTACATATTGTACACACATTAGCCCAAGCTCTTTTATTTGTTTAAAGACTTTTGATATACCAATGGACATCTGTATTATATGTCAAGTGGATTTACAGAAACCATTTGTAATTTTATAGGTAGAAACTATTTAAGAATAATTAACCACTTTGAATTCATCAAGTATACAAAGTGTTATTCTGATTTTGAACTATATAGTCTTCATGTAATTTGATGTTTTGTATTTTTGCTTTTCACTTTCCGATATAATGTTTTATGGACTTGTGTTTGTATTTTATTCGTTTTTCGTTTTTGTTTTCCTTTGTATTGTCATTTTCGTCTATCTTCATGTGGTTTGATTATCTATATGGGGTCTTCTGTCATTCTTTAAATTTTCGCACAGTTTTAAATTGAACCAGTTTCATTGCATAAGTGGCATTAATCGGAACCCAAAAACTGTTCTGGAAGCTCAAATTTGCAGTCCACAAATTTAGTATACATTTAAGAGTTTGAATTACAGATATAAAAAAAAATGTGGCCATAGTAAACAGATGCCCCACTCGCACTATATTTTTTTTATGTTCAGGGGACCGTGAAATTGGAGTCAAAACTATAATTTGGCATTTAAATAAGAACGATCATATCAAGGGAACGTGTGTAAATGTTTCAAGTTGATTGGACTTTAACTTCATCAAAAACTACCTTGACCAACAACTTTAACTTTGTAGCGAGATAGACAGACACGAACGAACAAACAGACGAACGAACGAACAAACAGACGAACGAACGCACAGACTAGAAAACATAATGCCCATAAATGGGGCATAAAACATGTTCACATTTATACTACTAGTCCTCAATCTCAGTATCAACAAAATGTATTTTGTTATATTTTAATGGTCTATCACAGATAAAACAGATGTAAAAATAACATATTCAATAAATATTTAACGTCGTAACAAATTATAATATTAAATAAGCAAACTATTTGCTTAATGGAAACTGTTTACACATTCTTGGACTTTCCTGAAAGTGTTTCAAAGTTTTAAAGTATGGACAACACCGGTAAATTGCTTTGACGTACACCTTCCTGAAGTCTCGCATGAATAAAGGATATATTATAGGATTAATTAAACTGTTACAATAACCTAACCATACAAATGCTACAAAAACTTTAACCGGAACACATTCACAGACCGATTCGGTAATGTTTGTAATAAAAAATGGCGCCCACGTAACAACATATGCTACAACTATAATTCCTAATGTTACAGTTGCCTTATGAGTAAAAGGTTCTCTAACATGTTTGGAAGTCATGTTCTTTCCTAATAATACGTTGCTTGTAACCATTAAAGTTCCTACAAACAATGCTTGTCTTTTAGCTTCTTTTGACACTCGGTAATACAACACAAGAGCTATTATTATTGGAATTAGAATTGTAACTGTCGAAGCAGTAAACGCATACGGTACACTCACTATGAACAGACATTGTGGTTTATTACTGATTAATGTCAAATTCTTCAGTGTAGGTAAAGACGGATTATGAAGTCCACTTATTATTGGAACAAATGAAGAGAAAATTGCAATTCCCCAAGCAGCTAGAAGCATGTATAGCGCTCGACGATGTGTAATAATAGTTTTATATCGGAGTGGAGTCATAATGGAAATATATCGGTCGATACTAATTAAACACACATTTAAAACAGAAGCGCTAGTCAACATCACATCAAACGAGACCCAAATGGAACAAAATGAATGATGTAAAATCCATTCACCAAAAATTTCGTTTATTGCAGCCGGAATCATGACGATGGTGCCAACAAATAAATCGGCCAAACTTAATGAAAGTATAAACATATTAGAGACAGTTCGTAGTTTTTTGTTCGATGTCACGGCTACTAAAACAACAACATTACCAACAATTGTCATGGTAATGATAAAAAATAAAACACATCCTGTGCCTATATTTTCAGACGGAATCACAGTTTTGACGGCGGCCTCTGTTCCTATATTCAATCCGTGACTGTTATCATTTGACAAATAATTCTGGTTCTCAAAAACACACATGCTATTTTCGCACGTTACATTTTGTATTTCAGTAGTTATGTTGAGTAAAGTTCCTTTAATTTCTGGTAAACTTATATTTGTTTCTCCCATGCCACTTTAAAAGACTTCATCTATCTGAAAAGATAAAGCAGATATCTAATTAGTACAATGTAAACTGCATGAATATCAAATATGTTGTGTTCTAGCGACCTAAAAAAATTCTTTACTATTCTTTCAATAAAGCAAAGAAAAGACTATCAGAAAAGCAACAAAAGCTATGTACAACATTATTAAAAAAGGTAGGCAATGTAATTAATCAATAGAATGCCAGTTAGATTAATTTGATAAACTGGTGAAACCAATTCTTTTTTTTTAATTTTATGCTCTCTCTCTCTCTCTCTGTCTCTCTCTCTCTCTCTCTCTCTCTCGCTCGCTCGCTTTCATATCTCTAAGTTTAATCGTTCCTGTACATTTGTTTAAAAGGTAGAAGAAAGTCCATGTCATTGAAGCCAAACAGGCCATAAATGTACCAAACAGACAAAGGATTTTACAGATTCTCTTGTTAGTTTTACTGTGCTAATAAGACATAGGAACTGCCCAATCTGACCGTTACCATATTGTAATAATATCGCACTGCTGTCTATATTGTAACATCCACTTTATTTGAATTCTGGTGGACAGTTGTTTCATTGGCAAGCATGATATCACATCTCCATATTTTTTTATATCACATTTCCATTTAGAGCTATTGTTATGTTATTTATTCAAAGGAAATCGGAAGTTTCCCATCGCAATACACGAACTCTGCAATAAATTAACAACACTGACTTGATTTCTTGAAACTTTCATAGATTTCTTAATCAAAATCCCATCGTACACCTGCTACTTTTTACCTCAATATATTGTTGTGCTTTTTTATTCGAAATTTATAGTCTTATATATTTCATATATTTCTAGTATTTTCGATTTCAAGTCACGTATTTGTAAAAATTGAATATTTTGCTTAATTGTTCAAGGACATCTAATGATTTCCGAATACATATTTATAAGACTTCTATATATATACCATAGTGACGGATGATTGTGTCAACTTAACTTCCACATTCTAAAATAGTATGTGATGGATTATTACCCGTTAACCATTTGCTAGTGAGAAAAAATTACTTGCGGAAATCAGAGTTCCTCTTTTCCGTTTAATTCAGCTTTAACAAATGGAACCGCGTTTTGTATTACTTAAGTAGTAAAAATCAATGCATTATCGAACAAATGCATTATTATCTATTTACTAGTATATCACGAACTGTTTTTCGGAAGAAAAAAAACATTGCAGATATCCTTATTTGTATCTACAATTTTTTTATATTAAATATTTGTTTTGGTCTTTATCGAAGTGTTGATATCGCAGTTTAATTCAAAAATAATATCAAATGGTATTTTCTTCAATATGTATAAGCGGTCATTACCCTACGATTTACAACAGGCCTTTACTAGTGCATATATTTACTAAATGATTTAGGTAGTTCATTGCAGTAAATAATGTCTTTGTACTTTCTTAGTGGAATTTGACGATTTTACACGAACACATATTGAATGGAATATTTCAATAGTTGGAATATACGTGAAATTACCAATTTTTATTGAATTGGATTATATTTTGAATTATTCATATGGTTATTCAACTCCTTTTGGTTTGAGTTCAATGCATCAAATTGTACTTTACGAATATATTGAAATTTAAATGAAAGGTTCGATATGTAACCTTTTTTACCTACTTGGTTGGGCAACAGTCCTTTTGCGCCAATTACTGTTTTTCAGGGGTATCATTTGCGCCAAATTTTATTTTCCAAATGTATCAATTGCGCCAATATTCGGAACTCATTTGCGCCAATTTACCTGTACACATATCTATCATAAGTATTAATGAATAATATTCATTCTTATGTTTGGCTTAAAAGGTATCACATGTTCGGAGATATTTCACTATGAAGATGAGCATCTAGAGAGAAATGACTTGAAGTGCATTAGACAGTCCACGTACAGAGAAAGAAGAAAACTTATTGCTTTGCTGGATATTAAATACAAGATGTGTCAAAAAAGAAGAAAATAGAAGCTTTTTGCTGATTATGTTTTAGCCACATGGGATATGTTGATAACACAGTGCTGTTACCACCATCCGTATGGGCTGAAACTCTATCTAGCAGTAATGGAACAGACGTATTCCACAGGAATTATTCTGAACTGTATTATGCATTTCATCCTTTAATGTTTGTCTTTTTGGACAATAAAGGGAAGTTACAAGCTACTACTTACATTGAATTGGGATGTACCCATGCAACAACAGTAAGAAGAAAGTATGTTTCAGAAAAGGAAACATTTGCCGTGTAAACTGCCGGTTCCAAGTCCGAATAAAGGAGGAGGGAAGTCATTTTTCTTCTAATTGGCGCAACCGTATGTTTTATTTTTGGCGCAAATGATACCATGTAATTTAAAAACAAGTGGCGCAAACGTAATATTGTAGAAAAAAAGTTGTGGCGGAAAAGGACGCATTTTTGGCGCAAACGGATCTCTCCCCTTGGTTGGAAGTCTGATTTATGTTTGAAAAAAAAACCTAACCGATTATATCCTAACCTTAAGGGTGTTCGCTGCTCTTTATATCAAAATAACAAGCTTTTAATATGACTGTTTTGAATTAAAGTAAATAACTAGCGAATATAAAGAAGCAGTTGAAATTAAAAGTTCGTGTCCTAGGTCTAAAATCTCTTATTGTTCAATTAACATTTAAGATTTCTGAGAAAAAAAAACGAATTTCAATAACTTATTCTAAATCAAGTAGATTTTGGGAAAATTTGGTTATCTTGGTATTTTCTAATTACTTTCAAATATTAATATAATTTTTTAACATTTTTATGTAACATATACATATGTACACGAATTACCGTAAAGAGTACTAGTGGTAAATACTCTGATAACTTTTGAATGAAAATTCAAAATACCGCTTACTAACAAGATTTTTTCTGCTAAGCGATTTAATAATTAGAATAAATCAAGAAAATATAATTCCATCGTAGAAGATGAAATTGTATTCATCGTACAAAGTTCGACTAAACTACAGTTTAAGTACCTTAGCCTCTGTACATTCTATTTATAGATCATTATGATTCTTATAGTCGTGTTATATTACTAAGAAATTTTATATTATAATTGTAGTCATAAAGAAAACCAATACAGAACTTATAGACTATTTATATAGAAACAGACGGAGTAATCACAATTATCCGCATAAATTGTATAGAGAATAATTAAGAATAAAATCCCTATTATTGATATTATATAGCTTGCATTGAAATGAGATTAGATGATCAAAGACGTATATGTAACTGTAATTTGCATTTAAACCTCAGTGTACACAAATTGTCATTAAATGCCCTGTAAAAAGTTAATTCAACTGGACGAAAATTCAAAACGGAAAGTCCCTATGTAAATGGCAAAATCAAAAGCTCAAAACACATCAATAGAATGGATAACAGCTGTCATATTCCTGACTTGGTACAGGAATTTTCTTACGTGAAAAATTATGAAATGAACCTAGTTTTAAAGCTAGCTAAACCTCTCCCTTGTATGACATAATTTTCTCAATTGAATTTACAGAAGTACACTGTACATATATGAATAAACGAAAATAGTCAGTTTTGTATGATCAAATGTTATAATATTGGAGAAGAACCCATTTTTGTCATTAGCGTTACCAGTGCGTCTTCTACAATATCTACTTTAAAGATATAATTATGATTCACTTTTGTCTAATTAATTTTGCTTCATTTTAGAAAATATAATATATACTACTTGACTATCGCTTTGATGTATTCAGCCTTTCTTTTACGGTTTAAAATAAGAAACAACAGCTACTGAACGTACTGACAATAAATTGAACAACTGCTAAAAGATTCCAAGCTAAGGGTCAGAATAATACTGAACTGACCAATGCCAAAAAGTATTTTAACAATAGACCGAATCATACAACATGACGGATTTTGTTCGTCAGATCGTATGAGATCTTATATGACAAAAAGCACATTGAAAGTTCAAATACTATTTTAAGAAGTTGTTGGGGCCGAATAACATTTACACAACTTTTCGCGAATTATCTCCATTACAAGTGGATTAAGTGTTGTTTGCCTAATGCACAGTGGCAAATATTTCATAGACATAAGAAGATGTGGTTCCAATGAGACAATTCTCTATAAAAGTGACAATCTGTGAGAAAGAAAAATGATTATAGCTCAAAGTACGGTCTTCAATACGGAGCTTTGGCTCACAACGAACAGCAAGCTATAAAAGGACCCAACTATGCAGGCTTAGGATGAGAACAATTGACAATTAAAGTTGATAGAAAAGGTATAAGAATTGCAATGACGGTCGACCGGCATAACTCATCAGAGTTTTTGGACTTCCGTTTGAACATGAGATTACATTTGTATGTCATAGATAGGGTCAGAAGTTTTAGCTTGAAGCATGCCTACATCGTACCCTTCAATGAGTTGTTGCTAGGGTTCTTTTAAGTTAATGAAACGTGACACTCATCCTACACTAGGCTCTTTTTGGGATACAATATAAAATAATTAGATGCAGTGAGCATTTAACGTTTGTTTTTAAATTGCCGTGTGTACTTAAATAATAAAAATCTCCAAAGATACTAGGGTTATAATTTGGTACGCCAAATGCGCATATTTTTTTTTCTACATAAGACTCATCAATGGCGCTCGGTTCAAATCAGTTAAAAGGACACCTCACATACATTGTAGAACGTTAAAGAGCATTGGAAACATACGAAAATGTGTGCCGAATACCCACCAGTCTATGCCTGCGGTTAGGTTTTTTTCAAGTGTTTTTGAATAATTTAACGTTTTCGGTGCATGTACATCACTAGATTCCAATTGATTAGGTTTCAGCGTTCCTGGTGAAATTCAATCAAGAAAAGCGTTTCATTATTTTTGTTTAAATCATTCGCAAACTTACATCGGTATCATGCACTTGAAATTTTTCAAATAGTTGTTTTTTATAACACGAAAAACGTTTAAATTAACATGACTAACAATTGTATGTCATCCCAGGTTCGTGCGCTTTACATGTTTTGTTTTTAGCACATTAAAAACACAATATTTCTCTGATACACGTAATAATAACACTAAATCGTTGTTTTCTTTTTATTACGTAAGAATTTATAATGTAGAACATGTTCGTTAACATCTTATAATATTTATTAAAATAAATGAATAAAGGAACTAAAAATAAATTTAAAAAAAATACTGAGGTACAATCATTTAGTTTCTTACCTCTGATGTTTGTTTTCGTTGATTTTGATTGCCATAAATCGTACGGTGGCACCATCTTTGGCAGATGTCGTAACAGGCTTGTACTGAATATCGGTCCTATACAATGGTGATGTTATTCCATTATTTTATTCACCGATTTTATTGGTTGTTGTGACTAGTATAATTGCGGCTTAGTGAAAATTAATTTCCCAGTTTGACGTAATGTAAGTTCCTAACTGAGACCACAAAGGTCGATGGTGTAAGATTTTCTAAGTATATAAAAATTCGATAATGGAATTTTCTTCTCGTATAGCGTTGTGTTATATCATTATCGTCAATTTCTTGTCATCATCAAAGTGTCAGGATCCTGAAAAATACCATCAATGAATGAGCCAGACGAACATCATAAAAAAGTGACAATATTCAAACTCTTAAAATGTCCGATAAAAAAACGCCTCCAATGTAGAAGAGCAAGTAAATATATTTGGAAAACAGAAGTTAGAGATAGAATTGTAGCCAAACATCTTCAAAGTAGAAAAAACCCATTGAAAGTAGTCTTCATAACAGAGAAAACTGATGATCAGAACAAAACACTGCACGATCAACAATATCATATGATGTATATTCCAAGAGTATTGTGTTCAAATGAAATCACTTATTCATAAATAGAAAATAATACCGTTACTATTTTGCCTAGTAGTAAAATTTCGATAAATAACTGTTTTATGTTAAAATGCTATTTTTGATAATAGTTCTTCAACTTATAAGTCCTTCAACCTCTGTTTCATGTTCGGTCCACCCAACATGATAGAAATAAAAATTCCAACGCGGACTTAAATTATATATGTTATTGTCAAACATAATCACGACCATTTTAATTTGATTTCTAGTTCTTATTCAATAAGGCGGACATGACAAGGGCGTTGTTAAAATAAAATGAACAACACATATTATCATACTTGTACAATTTTATGTTTTCATGTTTTAGAGGTTGTAATTTTACATTTAGGTGAGCGAACCGAACACCTTATTCAAAACAAAAAAATCAGATTTTCGTTCATTGTTATATGTATTAATGTACACAGGAATAACAATTAAATAGAAAAAAAATACATTTTTAAAGTGTGTAAAACTTTGATCACAAATTTGCAAAATTCTGCATGTACTGACAAATAAAGAAATCCAATTTTCACCTATAACAATAATAATGTAAAATCTTTATATATGTAAATCAAAAGTAATATACTTTGTTATGGCCTGTACAGTCGGAAAGCTGACCCCGGTTTGACCCCATTTCTTAAAGCAACAATGGACGTCATGTGATTACCATATATGGGCATTTTTTTACCAAAAAAAGTGAAGCTCGTTTTTTAGAATTTGTAGTTTTTTGCATGATTTAAAACTAATTTCCTTTTAAGTGAACATTCTTGAGTATATAAGAAATATATTACTCAATTCAATTATGGATTAAACTTATTTTTTTCTCTCAAAATGTGTCTTCAAAGTCAAGGTGTTGACGAAAAAAATTGGTCAAAGAAAATTAAAATCGTAATTTTCTTTCTTAACTTCTCGGGAAGCTATGCTGAATTTAAATTATGTTATGTAACATAACTTGGACTATGATATGTCAAATTTGTGCCAGTTGATATGCTAAGATACGCAAATGTGCCAGTTAGATGTGTCGATATTTCTGACGAAGCGGGGTCGACGGTAATTCACGAGTTACGTCCCTTTGTTTGACACTATCATGAACAAACTGTTGTTATATCAAGCACCATATATATATGCTGTTATTTACATGTGGATATTATTAAAAATTATCTTATTAAATATATTTTGATACTGTAAACATGTGCCAAAAAATAGAGAAACACATGTTATCACTTTTCAGAACTCAGTCCCTGTGAAATAGGCCCTATGTGTCCCTATGTGCCATAATAGGGTTAATAATTTAACATTAACTTAATATTCCAAGAGTTAATTTAATATTCATGTTTTGGTTAGTATTTTTACTGCTGCAACCAAATTATTTTAACACAGAAATAAATGTCTACTCAATTTATACAAGGGGTAGTCTAAATATTCATGAAAAATGGATCAAGACAGTTACTGTATTAAAATGATAAAAAAAACAGGAATTCCTTTTCATTACTGACACTTGCAAGTTGGTCCTACCTTTTTCATTTAAACTTAAAAGAGATCATAATGAAAGTATTCTGAATGTAAAATCTTTATTATTTTAAATTTATAAAAATAAAATTAGTTTGCAATCCTTGTATGAACAAACTAAATATAACAATACATGTTGTCTCATTGATTTCATGCAAGTTATAGTTCTAATGAATGGACTCAAATTATAAAAATAACACACTAAACCAATAAATAAATGGTGCTAATCATGAACTTCAAAATAAATAAGAACAAAATAGACTCAGTAATATTTTTCCTTTTCTTTTTGAAAAAAATAATAATAGCATTAAAAAAACTATACATTTTTACATTTATATAAAAGTATTTCAGAGCAGTTTCTGGGGCTAAGTCAACAATTATGTTTTAGATCACAAGTCAAAATGTAAGTCACACTTCAGGTCAGTATGATAATGCTTTGAATAAGATTGATTAAAATGATACTCTGAAAGAGATTGTTTGAAGGCAGCAACCATTTGTTTTCAGGGAGGGGGGAACTATGGATTTTTTCCAGACAAGTTGAAAACAATTCTTCTCTTTCAATTTTAGCATTTCATTTAATGGCAGCTGAGGGTAAAACAAACATTTTTTTTTCTCAGGGTCAAAAACAATTATTTTTTATCCAAAAATTGGAAACAAACTTTTTTTCTTCAAAATAATCAATAGCCACCACCCCCTACCCCCAGCAGAAAATCAAATGGTTGTTGGCTGCCTAAGTTCAAATTTAGGACAAAACTTTCTCATTTACTTTTGCAGGATTCCTTTATCACAAAAAAAAATATATTATTATAAACAACGAATGTGTTTTATGTCAGTCATCTAAAGCAGTTAAGGTTGTGCAAAGACAGTATAAGATTTCCTTACCTTGTTTTAGTTAAGTCATACATTTCACTGACTTAAAGAGAATAATTAATCCAGTCAAATATTCACAGCTGATCTCGCCATTACTTTTTCAAACAAACATACTAAATATGTGTACATTGACTGTGTTCAGATGCCAGGTGACATCGATGTGTAAGACCGAAAAACTACAATGTCAAAAAATGTCTTTCTTTTGGAATTTAGTTCAAACGGGGTTTCGCAAGGGGTAAAAAAAAGAACGTTATACATGTTATACTTTATAATTTTTTTAAATTTTGAGATACGTATTATTAATTGTTTGTATAGTACATAGGCTACATATAGTCTTTGTTAATCTGTGAAAAATAGAAGAAAATAATTTTAAACGACGATCAACGGCATTACGGGATTGTTTAAACAGGGCCAATTTGACATGTTTGAGATTTTTTTACCTTTTGATAATAAACTCCATGCTTAACAAATCGAAATAAATCTATTTAAGACCCTAATGGCAAGTAGGAAACTGAAAAAAAGATAAACTTCCAAATTGGCGCCAAAAAAAAAATCCGCGAAATTAATGCAATTTCAGAATGGCGGGTTTTAATATCAGTCCCATTGTTGTCTTAAGAAAGTAGCAACAACGGTCGTTTCTAAGGGCTTGCTTTCCGACTGTGTATATATGTTGACATTATCCAGCATCTGTATATTTTAATAAATAGCAACTACAGGTGCTCAAATTTGCAGCGAATTGTAAACTCCAGATGAATAGCAACATTATAGGAAATCTTTTTTTGTTGCTTTTTACCAGTTACATCTATGAATTTTGTCTCACAAAGCTTGAAACATTATAACTTCTTTTAAATCGTAAATATTTTTTTAATTGTAACTAACTTCGGTACACTTTTTCATTTTCTAGAAATTTGGGAAAAAATACCAAATATCTGATCTCACATTCATTTAAGATTTAGAAGAGAAACGTAAATATATAAATATAACTTCTATAGTTCCCTTATGATATGCTTAATGTTTTGATCTCGTGTGCATGTAAAAAGTAATAATAGAAAACTGCTATCCATGTTATAAATGAAAAAAAGGAGCACAACTGTCATGGTCTTACCATTGGTGTCCCAGGAACAGACACAAAGAAAGGAATTGTTTGACAAAACTGTTATATTCAAGACAAATTACAATTTTGAGAATAATGCATCCATAGTCCACTATCTTAATATTTTGAACACTTAATAGTAACACATGCGCACAAACGAGTTTTTCGATCTAAATCTGTATGGATGACAAAGACATCAAGTGAATCAACCATATACAGGGTTTATTATATAATATACCATACGGAAAACATAATTTGGTTATACATAAAACAAAAGGAATTAATGTGATAAAAGTGCATTGATTTCCGTGCTTTGATTATTAAAAGAAAGAAGTCAAGACTGCATTAAAAATTCACGTGTATACATAACGAATCTATGTGAACTCCATTACACATTAACGGGTATTACGAACTCGTCTGATTTCATTAAAAATTCACGTGTATAACGAATCTATGTGAACTCCATTACACATTAACTTATATTACGAACTCATATGACTCTATCAAAAATTCAAGTATTTAACGAATTCACATGAGCTATTTGTGCTACCCCTATGGGAAACTTTTCACTTTTGAGAATAATGCATAGTCATCTTGTATCGAGATACAATGTATGTTGAGCACAGGCAAACAAAAAAGAGTTTATCATACTGAATTTGTACTATATATACAGAATTCTTGACGAAAGTCATATAGGGAATTTTTATTCATGAACATTTTTCACTAACATACCATTATGTGAAGAAAAACATGTCTCAGGTTGGGAGAGGCTTGGGCGCTCACATACATGCCAAACCCCACCATTTTTATTATGTGCCAGGCCCTAGCCAGGAGCCTGTAGTTTAGTGGTTATCGGTGGTTCATGTCTGTCATATTTTTTTTTTCGTAAATTGTTTTGTAATAAATTAGACATTAGTTTTCTCAACTGAATAAGCCAACTAAACCGTATGGGTTTGTTCTCATTGTTGGTCGTACGGTCGCCTATAATTGCTTACCTCCCTTTCATTTAAACTTTGGATGATTTGACTCATACGCGATCATACATCATCTCCTTATTGTTATGAGAAATAAACCAGAGGAATAAATGCCATTAAACTTTTGGTCACAAACATAGAACGTCATAACTTCATTAAAAATTCACGTTTATTATCAATTTAAATTACTCTTAGAAGAGAATGAACTACTAGGGCTGTACGTTTGTCATGATTTGACCATAATTATTCCGATTCCGAGCCAACCAGTTTTTACTCTTATTCCTTAATGCCGCGTGCTTGGCGGAGCAAATATCAATTTTAATGTTTTTGATTTGACTCGGCCGAGGTTTGAACCTACGAACTCCCGAACTCGAGACGAACACGCTACCACGAGGCCACCATGATGGTTTCATAACTAATGAATCAACTAGAAGGCAAGATATATACATCTAGTGAAACATGTAAGCAACATATATTCTAATGAATTGAAAAATCTTTGAATAAAAGAATTCTAAAGTTGCAGGGTAAAGTTTAACCTGATTGATTTTATGTTAATAAAAGTCAGTATATCTTGTGGTTTATTTGATTTATTACAATAAGGATCTGTTGTTATGGATCGATGTATTCTATTTCAAGTTTAAAAATTAAAATAAAATGTGTGTTGTTAAACATTTTTACTCAGTATATGGCCTATATATTTGAACGTTCATATGTTTATAAAACCTCTTTGTTTTTTACAACTCTTTGATGTTGCTCCGTGTAATATATACTTTATGAAGTTAACCAGTAATAAACCTACATAAAACTATTTATGTATGTTTCCAATTAGGTTGGATAAAATTCTTAAAAAAGCAATATAATCACATTTTAAACTCGTTTGGATCTCGTTTAAATCTCGTTTGAATTCGTTATAGGATTTACAAAGCTTCTATTCAAATGTCTTGTGTTAAAATTTGTGGCATATGTCTGATATTATGACAAAAACATTGAAATCCTATTTTCAGATATTCGTTAATAGTATTATTGAAATAAATCTGTTTTTAGTGAAAATTAAACATCAAATCCATGTTAACATCTGACTTTTAAATCTGAATTTAAGTAGCAATATCCCGTGTGTTTATTCATTCCTAATAAGTAGCCATTTTTACGTGTTATAATAAACTCTCATAATACTTCAAAACGATAGCAATTTCATTTCAGTGTTAACTAACTACTGTTTTGAATTGAGCAAAAACCTATTTTATGGCAGCTGAAAAGCTAATTTGTGAAAATAGTGTGCTATCAAAAATGGTACTACTGGATTTTTGGCATGAAACATGATATTATTTCTATAATTAACCGATTATTGTGCGAAATCTTGAACTTAACAGACAATGTTATGAGAAAATCAGGAATAAGTGTTTTATATCTTTGTTATTTTATTTGTTTTGTATATTTATTCACACGTTCAAAAACAAATAAGTGTAGCATGATAGACTCATTAGTAAATACCAAAGGAGTTTAGAGAAAGATCTACAACGCTTTACGGAAAAGTGATATAATGTATAACATGGCAATTTGTTGGCGCAAATCTCTAATTTTTATACTCAATAGAGAAATATTATTCTATCGTTATGGGGGAAGAATGACATCCTGTTATGTTACAAGTTGAACTGAAACATTGGACTCCTGCCACCCCTATCACCAAAAAAAATAAAAATAAGCACAATCATACTTCATATATTAACATGTCATCCAATTATGAAAATATTCCGATGATTACAAAGAATCTGAACAAGCCTTATTATCTGATTTATTGTATTATTACATTTTTTACATAAAAATAGTTGTGATGTCAAAAATTGACTTCAAACTATGCATTTTGGAGCTTTACAAAGCTGACTATGCAGTATGTTGTTCCAATAGATGTCAACTTCTATATAATTTGGTTTCTCGTGGAGATTTTACTCGCTGATAATTTTACTACATCTACTCTTGTGTATATAGATAAGTAAGTACATGTAGATGTGATATTTTTGTCAATGAGACAATTTTTTCACCAGATTTCAAATGAAATTGATGCAGCCAACTGATTTCAGCAATGAGTAAAGGGAACCAAACCGTATAGGAAGTTATAAAAGGATCCGTCATGACAAAACGCGGAAACAATTTAATAATTTTGTGTTTTTCTTTTTTTCTATTAGATTTCGTCCTTGCTGGCTGATAGACTGTGCTTTGAAACTTTGACTAAATACAAAAGAAATTAAAAAATAGACAAGACCTTCATTAGCATATGACTATTAAAGTAGTTTTGGACGATGATAGATTGAACAATGGTCAATGCCTCCTTTCTCGTTTACCATATATTTTCTTGTCCAGTGATTCTATTGACAATAACTTTGCTGACTGCAATAAACTGATGAGGGATAATGAATATAATATGGCGTAAATCTTTACGGAATGATTGATTATTTTGTAAACAGTCATGGTGGCTTGTTGGTGTTTGGATTGATTTTTAATGATATTAAAATGACGTTGATTGATGAACCTCCCCCGACTCAGGTGCTGACTTTTTATCCATTTTCTTAATTAAACTTTATGACGTCATATGTTACAAATTGACAGACAGTAGACATCTAGAGGTCAGTGTGCATCTTCAACAAACAGCAAATATGTTAAAACTCCCGCCCCATACAAAAAAGTCAAAATCAAGCGAAGTGTTAATAAATTAACACATTTCAAAACAGAAAAAAACATGCAGAGGCAGCGAGAAACAGTCTTGCAAGAGACCGACACATTTATTAAAAAGCACAAGACATGTTTTGATTTTTTTTTATAGTACACAGCCCTACCATTTTATCTCAATCTTGAAACACTAATTTACTAAAGAGAATATCGTAAAACCGCTCTGCAAAACAAACAAAAGATGGAAAATCTTTAGTTAGTATACTTACATAATGCATAAACTGAACATTATAAGTCCGTATAAATCAGATAGACCATGGTAGAGAGGTCCTGGCACTTGAAGATAAAATACCAAGTGGGCAATCATAACTTTAAGAAATAAGTATTGTCAAAAGAAAAAATAACTTGCAATGACGAAGAACAATACACAAGACACTTAACAGAAAACTTATTTAAAGTTTAACAACACGAACTATATAAAAAAAAACGTTTCGTCATATTTATTTCCACGCAAGATGTAATTCAATTAATCTATTTCAGCAAATTTACGGATTTTCCCACAATATATAACACGTTAAACAAGAAGAAATACTTTCAATAATAGGATGACAATAAATCTAGATAAAAGAAATCATGATCTTTATATAAACTAAGTATTTGACGTAAGAGACGCGTCCATTAAACAGTAAGTAACATTAATTAGTTCTACAAATGATTATCTTAGAAATGTTTTTAAACCTTTTTACACTGGGAGATGACAGTTCATAAAATTGAGAATGAAAATGGGGAATGTGTTAAAAAGACAACAACCTGACCAAAGAAAAACATATTTTAATCGACTCTAGTTATCCCCATTTTTTATCAGGAAATATAGCCTTTAAAAACCATTTTTCTATTTCAATGTAATTTCTGCTGGTCTGTAAAACGCATCGGTAGTCTCGTGGCAGGTGACTCGTCTCGAGTGCGGGGGTCACGTGTTCGATCCCCGGTAGGTCAAAGCAATGTTTAGGCTTTTTGTCAACATAGCACGCGGCATTAAGGAGTAAGAGAAAAAACGTTGGCCCAGAGAGATTCAGAATAATGTGTACGGGTTTACATTTAATCTATGCTTAAAATTTAAAGTTCGTAACTGTAATGTAAATGTTTACATATATAATTATATATATACAACTCGTCTAAACATCAACCCAACAATGATATATACAACTCATCTAAACATCAACCCAACAATGTTAGATCTGTAAATTTGCTTTCGCAAATTTTTTGTTCTTCCCTCGACGGGATTCGAACCCATGCTGCTGAGATATCGTGACACCAAATCGCCTGCACTGTAACCGGCGCGCTAGACCACACGACCACCTGGGCTTCATATTAAAATGAAGCTTTCGGTGTCCGGGTGTTACCTTTCCACGTCAGCTTTAATCTAGTGTCGTACTACAGTACATGATATATAAGGCATGAAGATGTAATTTTTACAGATCAGCTAATTTATCTATAGTAAAGGATCCTACAAATTAATGTAAGATACAGTCACAGAAATAATTATATTTGTAAGTTACTGTACGTCTGAACCAGTGACAACGCTACAATATATATAGGTCATCACGTTGTACCACAATAGAAATTAAAAAAAATGTACTTCTATATAGATATACAGATGGCATGTATGTAAATTGAATTAATACATGTAACAGATGTGAACCGAAGGCGCCAACAATGTAATGTATGATGCGAAAAATTGTTATTTCAGGAAATAAACAGTGACTTTTCACTTACAAAATCCATGTACAACAAAATTGATTTCATCAACGATTTGAATTAAATCCTATGTTCAGTGCTCAGTCATGCTAACGATCGAAATTAAAAATTGCATTAAAAACAAAATGTGATAGAAAGAAATTGTGATACAACCAATGATCGATGTAGGCAACGATAATATAAACGGGGCTAATAATACTGCACGTGATGCTCATTTCGACAATACATGTCGGTGATGGATGCCAAACATTTTGAAAAAAATAAACTTATTCAAGCGTTGAAGAGATGCTCAAAGGTTGAGATTTTTTAGCAAGTAAAAAACGGTTTATCCTTACAAATGTGTATGCTGGTACCAAATCATGGTATCTCGATAATATGTTGTCCGTTGTTGTTCATCTTTGTTTTACGTCATATGTGTGGTCTGTTATGCCGTCCACGGATATTTTTGTGCTACTGTTTTATGTATTTATAGTACCGTGACTGTTACTAAGACCCAACGAAAGCGCAGTGATAGAGGTTTGCAACAACAAATCAAATCCCTCAAGGTTGTACAATGATTTCATTGACTATAATTAGAAATAGAAGGACGTAAGGATTTATATATAATTCCAGGGAGACTTCAATTTGCAAAATTTTCTCAACCATCTTATAGCCGACTTTTCTAAATGTGCGAGTGGGTCTCAATATAGATTAAATTGTTTTTCTTTTACCAGAAAGTCTTGATTTTATACAAACAAACATCTTTACTAGTATGAAGAATAAGCTTAGAGCAATTTCCCTAATAAGAAGAATTTCCATTTAAAACTATGGCTTCAATTATTTTACTATTAGTTATTTTGGATTGTCACTGCATTGGCTTAAGACGATTTATTCCTTACAAGGAATGTTTGTTTTCCAGACTTAAACATATTAATGATTAAATCCTGAGATTATGCCATCAGGACGAAGGAGTTATAATGATAAGTTTGCTCTTTTGTGTACCCACATTTGGTGTAGGAGCGCTTTGCTTGGATTTATAAGAATGATGTTTTTTTCTGAAACAAACAGTTCATATAATTTTTTATATATCAACTAGATTCATCTATGTCTTTAAACTTTCCGTGTTTACATGTTTGTCTTTACTCAGATTATTTTTGTTTGTGGCGTGAAAACATGCATACTTGTCAATTTTATGAACAACCGTAACTGTTAACATTAAAATAATTCAATTCATATTAAGCTAATTATACTTTACAATTTCATTTTTAGTTTATAACGTCGGTTGTTTTCCGAGAACCAGCTTATTTTTGTTAGTGACATCATAGCAAAACGTAATCAAAGGAGTTCGTAAAATTTAAGTATGGATAAAAAGAAATCAATTTCTACGTCAATGAAACAACCTTAAACACAAACCAGAAAAAAACTATCTTAATGAACGTGTCGAAACAAGTGTTTTTAAATTTGTATTAACCCTTTCTATGCCAATATGCATACCTACTACTCATGAATCATTAATACTATACATGTAGATTTTTGTCAGCCGGTTAAGAACTTTAAGCTTGCTTTCAGTAACTATGAACATTTGTATGACAATATAAAATGAAGCAAATTTAATTGGGAAAATCATTCAAATTCATCAACATAACGAACTAGTACAAGTATTAATTGATTGAAATATACCTAAATATGTTAAAAAGTGTACATATATATACTATGATCTTCGTTGGGACAACGCATTTGTCTGTATTAATCTTCGTCTGATAAATTCGAGACCGACAGTTTGCAAAGCTTATAGATATAAGAAAATGTGGTATGAGTGCAAATGAGACAACTCTCGATCCTAGTCACAATTTATAAAAGTAAGCCATGATAGGTAAAGGTACGGTCTTCAACACGGAGCCTTGGATCACATCGAACAACAAGCCATAAAGGGCCCAAAAAGTTAAAAGTATAAAACCATTCAAACGGGAAAACATAGAAAACTTTTGAGCGCAGCGCATATCAATTTAAACGAACTAACAGCTTTTGTACCAGAGATTCACAACCTTATTTTTTTTAACAATCGCATAATTGTATGCATTAGACTAGGTTATGGCGCCATATTCTTTACGCCAATGAAGATATTATAAAGTTCCATTAGATAAATCATTTCATACAAAAAATGTAGATTAAAAATCATAAACGTAATATCTTCAACATGATACAATAAAAATAATGTAAATTAACGTAAGTAAATTTTTTTAGATATTAACAGAAAACAGCAGGTACATGTACCAAAAAAACGTAAGACATAAGGAAATGTCAAATATCAAATCTAACTACACAATTAAGCCATGTTAGCACAGCAATATTTTATCAATTGACAGACCACCTACGGTTCCATAGAAAATTATTGGTTTTTTTCCCTGTATAAATGCGCTTTTCAAGTTTGATTATAAATGCAGACTAAAATTTGTAGATGATATAACAAGACAATATTGCAAGTAGTATGAGGGAACATGAACCTAAACTTAAATGTAAAAAAAATAACCGACAGAAATTATTTTTTGTTGGTTAAAGGCTCGTGTTTCTTAATCATAAAATGTTTCTATATTTGACTTATTCAGGTTAGCATTTAGTCAAGACTTCGTGTTCTCATTCAACTTAACTGTTCAAATAAAAACATACTACTGAAAAATTATTACACCAGGGTTTTCGATATCATAGTCTTGTATGATTTTAAATTTTAGTTTCTTGTGTATAATTCGGAGTTTAGTATGACGTCCATTATCACTGTACTATTATGCATATTTTAGGGGCCAGCTGAAGGACACCTACGGGTGCGGGAATTCTCGCTACATTGAAGACCCATTGGTTGCCTTCGGCTGTTGTTTGCTCTATGGTCGGGTGGTTGTCGCTTTGACATATTCACCATTTCCTTTCTCAATTTTATATGAAAAAAAAATTATTAATGCCTTAATTATTTATTTTTTCAATTCTCCGACTTCAATTCTGTTACAATAGACCACCTAGAAAAGGTTGTGACCTACTTATTAGATAAATGAAGGTTTTATTATTCTACCAAACTTTCGTTAGTTTTGATTCAATTTTTCAATATATGCTTTCAAGCACAACTGATAAAATTATATTTTTTGAAATATGAATTTGACGCATCAGTTTTGCTGGGGTATTTTGTAAAGTTTCAGCAACACCCATATCTAAGAATCCAAAAAGCAACGCAAAATTTGCTAGTCAAGATTTTTGATATTATGACTGATATCATAATGATTAATTTCTGTTTGAAATACAGCAACAATCAGAGTCTATAATACTTTAATCAAATTTCAACAAAAGGAAATGATAACAGTGTGGTTCCTGTGAATCATGTTTTTACTCGTGTTTTATGAGACTGTAGCGTCACGTTCATATTCTAATACTATAATATCTATTATAATCAGAGTAATGCATTATATATACAAGCACAGCAGTTTTATAAATATATAGAGGTTGTTGTCCTAATCAGACCTTGATTAGTCTAATATACAAGTTCTATTTAGAGCGTAAAATGTATCAGGGGATTAGTTGTAATCAAAATGTTTAATATATTTCATTGTTATGAAACACAATTCATATAGAAGCTGACGTAATAATGAAAAAAGGGTGTTAGTAAAAATATAATCGCCAATTAACGAGCAGGACATTACAAGGGGATCTTTTCACGAAAAAATATTACGACAAAAAAAAAAACCCCATACATGATTATAAGTTACACTAAAATGTTCATGACTAGCGAATATTTTTTCTCATACGATTTGTTATAATATGATATTTAAAAAAAAAAAACGAGTTCTCTAATTTTACATCAAAGTGGCGGATCCAGAAAAGGGGGCACTCTTCCTATATAACCAATCATAAAAATTATTTTTCTAACAAAAAGGGGAGGGCCCCCATGCCCCCCTGTATCCGCCTATGGATCAGTACTTTGTGTGTTGTGTCTCATTGCTAGTTGACTTTTATTCTGCATGTCGATCTGATGTGTGAAGGCCTCTCTATCGTTTTTTCACTTTAGCTTATATAATGCTGTTACAATACTGTCAGTGGTTATCGCTGGTTGTTGTAGGTCATATTTTTTCGTATGTTGTTATATCATTTTGAGACCTTTTATAGCAACTATACGGAATGGGTTCTGCTCATTGTTAAAGACAGCCCGGTGACATACTACCACGTCACTGGACTTCAGAAGATTGTTGTCTTATTGGAAATCCTTCCACATCTCCATTCTTTTAGAAATATGGAAAAATATAAATCCACTGAAGTATAACATTCAAGAACTAAAATACAAAATAATCAGAAACAGTGGGAGTTAATGAAAAATACACGACAATGACATTTCAATCCCACACTTTCATAGTAAGGTGTTTAATTTAATTCGAAACACTTTTTGTTTCTAATTCGGCGATGAAACAATGACGCACAAGCAAAAGAGGCAGAAGACGTGATTCCCACAAAACAACGGGGCTGGTGACAGGTGTTCTAAAAGGGTACACATTGGTTAATCATTTCCTATTCCCCGGGTAAAGTTTGCTTCAATGTTGTTTTTTTTAACAATTTTGTGGAGGCACTTTGGATTGATTGTTCATACACGTATCTTATATTGTGTTTTTGAATCATTTATAGCTTTTCTGTAAAAAAGATGGAACAGACCTATAGGGTACAAGTCAATAAGACTGCAACCAAACAATAAAAAACAATTAAAAGAGACTTAATGGGCAATAGATTTCCACAATATACAGGTATAGATGCCATATTTCAAGTTTTAAGTTATCTATAATAGTAAGGTATTAACAAAAACAAAAACAACCAAAGATCAGAAATCAGACAGAAATCAGCAGAAATCAACAGAACACTCTCCTAATAACAAAACAACTGTTACATACATATTAAAGGTGAAAATGTTGGAAAATAGCACTAACGTGGTTCATGACTTGGGACAAGTTATAACAGAAAAACTTCGTTGTGTTTGCTGATTAATTTCATGCATACGTTTATTTTACTATCACTGAGTCGGTATCACTGCTGATTGACTGAGTTCCATATAGTATTATAGAAGCCAAGTCGTCAATGATTTGGTATTGACATAATAAAATGGTTAAGTTGGTCTGTAAATGTCCATCCATTCATAAATCATAATTATTATATATTCTTAAACTACTATTTCAACCCCCTCACATAACAGATAACGTTAAATATACAGTTTAATGTCTGATCTGTTTAGGCCACTTTATTGTTCATGCTTTCAAAAATCGTTTTTAAGAATCACGCGATACGCAGGAGAAAATTAGAAACGTGGTGTTTTGTTTTTGTTTGTTTCATTTTTGAAATGTGTGATGTCAAGAAAACCCTATTATCGTATACACAGAACGAGAAAATGACGCAATCAATAAACTACAAAAAGTTATTTTCAAAAGATAATCAGCTTTATAATGGAAATGACATTCAGAAAATCTCAGGTGAAATAGGATTATAGAAAATTACAGTCAACATGGATGCTAATTCTTGGTTATTAGCATCTGCAAAGGAAATTCACCAATGAAATAGTCTGACAAATAATGACTAGTTTAGGTGTACTGTTCCAAAAGGAATGGCGCACATATACGTTGTATGAAGCATTCGAATATTTTTAATTATAAGGATTCGTCGATTTGGACAAAAAAGGTATCGTCTATGTCTGAAGGACTTGTCACGTTATCAAAATATCAACACAGGGTTCGGTGATTGATCGTGGGATTTTTAATTTAAGTAATGTTATTGATGAATGAATAAGACCTTCAGCAGAAGGAATACGACCTTCATCAGGATTCGCTAAATTGATGAGGACATCTTAAGTGCGCCTAGAGTAAACAAAAACAATAATGCGAAATAAGGAAACTTATTCCATAGTCAGCATTTGTATTTATTAATTTGTTTCTTTTTTAATGTTCGTTGTATGTTACAAGATCAATTGATTGGTTTATCAAGCTTACGAATTATTGTTAAAATTGGTAAATTACATATGGATTTAAATGGGCTCTTATTTCAAGATATGGCGCCAGTGATTATCATTCCATTATATAAACTGCAGTTTTACTAATTTCTTTGAATTTCTTAAGTCATGCTGATTATGAACAAAGTGATAAGTTAATATAAGCTGTTTACGCCAAGTCATAAAAATGTAAAAACAAAATTATTATGTGTGCACAAAGAAAACACAACATATTAATTTCCATATTTTATAACAGCTAGATAGTTCTATCATTTGTATTTGAATCCCTCCTTTTAGGCAGTTTGTATTCATGCTAAAACCTGCAGTCACCACATTGCACTACTCAAGTTTTTTTTCGAACGAGTTATAACGAATTTAAAATCAACTGTTATCTCAAGAAAACCTTAAAAAAATATAGGGATATAGAAATATGGTAAATCCTGAATTTTAAACATACGAAAGTGTAACCTATGCCAAAGGGGTGTCTGCTTGGATAGGCAGGATGTATGAATACATAGCCACTTCCGCTTATTTGCAGTGGTGACGACTAATCCAATCCCACATATAGGTAGAGAATCAAACTTTTACCCCTTTCCAACATACCCCTACTTTCTGTAATAATTCCTGCTTTTCACCATACTGACTTAATTTGAAGAGCCAACATATATTTTATAATCAATGATGTGTTCCATCCCTGAAAATGCATGAAGCATTCGCCAATGAACATTAATCCAATAAATGAAATAATCTAACAATATCTTTAAAATAATCACTATGTGCTGATATTGCTTTCATCTTTTCATTATTATAAAATAGAAATGAACCTCATTTTCATGATTGTTGTTTGTTGATGTAGTTCATACATTTTACACGTTTGTCGTTTTGATATAGATTAGACCGTTGGTTTTTCTGTTTGAATGGTTTTACAATAGTTATTTTAGGGGCCCTTTATAGCTTGCTGTTCTGTGTGAGTCAATGCTCAGTGTTGAAAGCCGTACTTTGACCTATAATCATTTACTTTTACAAATGGTCTCATTGGCGCTCATACCACATCTTATGTCTCTTAAGCTGTAAATGTATAAAAAGAAAAACCAATGTATCAAAGTAACTAAAAAACGTACAAAAACGTGGATACATCAAATCTAAATCGAATTCATTATCTGATATTATTTTCAAACCGAATGGGTAATATATTACTAGTATACAGAAAAAGTATATACAATATATATGAGATATACAGAATAAGCAAATAGCCCTCAGTGTACAGTTGTTAAAAACAAGCTCATGGAGAAGCTAGCACAGTTTTTCAATGAACGATTGAAATGTTCAAACGGATACATTGTACATAACGCACTCAGCTGTGATTGACAGTTTGAAAGGTCGTCAGGCTGCGGACCAGTATTACCTAAATTAATCTTTCCGGTTTCTGCTCTAAAGACATTTCCACTGTCAATCAACGTTGAATATTGGACAATTTCAGTTCAATGAAACCACATAACATGCACGTGATAACAATAGGTTGACATGAATATGCCAATAACTTGATATGAATAGGAAATAAATGAATGGAATATATATTTTAAACTGCAATAATACGAATAGATCTTTAAAAGTTGGTTAACTCACTCATTCGTGGAAACCAAAGTGTAAAAGAGAAATAGTAGAATGCAAAACAGAACATTTTTAATCAAAGTTTTAAAAGGGTATCTTTGTTACTATTAAAATTTGTTGGGTTAATTGAATTCTGTAATATATTATTTTAGCTTTTAACCCCCTTTTATGATCCATATAAAATCTGTAATTTGGCCCAATTATGCTTTTAACAACCTGAACTATCGGGCATGTACAGACCAAAATAAACCGTCGGGTCTAATCATAGAATGACTGCTAGTGAGTCTAAACCATCGGGTCCAAACAGAACAAGCTTAAGTATTAGGTCTGAACAAAACAATATAAACCGACATGCCTACACAGGACAACATAAACCGTCAGTTCTAAAAGGAAAAGCCTAAACCGTTGGGTCTAAACAGAACAGCCTAAACCGTCGAGACTAACAAAACACCCTAACCGTCGGACATATACAGAACAGCTTCAACCGTCGGGACTAACAAAACACTGTAACTGTCGGGACTACACAGAACAGCATCAACTGTCGGGACTAACAAAACACCCTTACTGTCGGGCCTAAACAGAACAGCTTACACCGTCGGGTCTAAACACAAAAGCCAAAACCGTCCAGCCTAGACATAACAACCTAAACCCTCAGGTCTGAACTGTCGGGCCTAAACAGAACAGTCGTATAGTACATAATCAGAACAGCGTAACCCTTTATACCTTAAAAGCAACAGTCAATACCAATGCACCTAAGCAAAAAGCCTAAATCGTCGGAACTTAAAGAAAAGCGTCGACCGTCGAAACTAGACAAAATAGCATAAAACGTAACGTTTAAACAGAACAGCCTAAACTGTCAGGTATAAACACAACAACATAAACCGTCGGGTATTAGCTGAACAGCCTACGTATACAGTGGTGAACCTGTATCTTCAATATAGAAACAATAACCAATTATAGTTATTTCCAACAAAGTCTTTTCAGAAAGTATCAAAGAGAAAAAAATGGTTCGGCGGAGTTTTTCATGAACATATCTTTATTTGAATGAATCTCAGGTGAATTAATTTGTTTATTCAGATGACAGTCCCATTACAGTGATGGCTATTTATAGCACATCCTGGTATTAACGGAATAATTGCTATTTTATGTAATAAATAAAAGCTAAAGTTTCAATTTGTAATTAATTTTACGATGAATAATTCAAAATCAATTGTAACTTTATTTAACATTTATCAAAACAACTTTGTTTACTGATACAACACAGCTATCTTTTATGTTTTAATTATCAGAACGACATTTACCAATCAAATTGTTATTGTGGGAATTTATTGCCAATGTCGTCGTTCACTTTATTGTTGTTTTTAAAACGATACATTACAAAAGATATATGAGAATTAATTGAATGTTCACCGTAATAATAGCATGTTGAAATACATGTGGGTCATTCTCAAAAAATGTCCAAATTCAAAACCAGAAGATTTATAAAAATGATAAGCAAGTCTAAGATAAAAAATGACTTTAATTAGAACTCTAACTTCTGCAAAACATGAAAATACAACTTAACATCAACATGAACAATAACTTTTTTGTAAAAATATCATAAAACATACCCTTGCTGCTTGCAAGTGTCCATGGAGTTACCGATTAAGAAAGCACTGATATTTAAAATTGGTCAATTTCAGATTATGTGTAAAGTCAAAATAATAGCCTGAGTATCCAATATATGTGTTATCAAATTACGTCCACCTTATCCTAAGTTCCAAAGAAGTGAATTTTTCACTTTCATACACTAGGTAGAGGCATAGTAAAAAACAACTTTGTTATTTTTCTCTTAAATCTACTTTGCAGGATCAATTTCATTTGTTTAATATCCCATTGTGTAAATATTATTACTAATATCATTTGAGAATCTTCTTGAATAAGTTTATTTGCAATGAATTAAATATTTAAAAGTAAAAGAGGATGGTAACACAAAGGACAAAATATAACAACAATGACATAAATAGTATCATCAATGACATTTTCAGCTAAAAAACCGTTATTTATCAAAAGGAAAGAAAAAGTGTTATAAAGAAGGTATCTGTCAAAGAGGATTTTAACATAAACTTGGTTATTCTATGATTGTCAGAAATTTCTTAAGATTATTCACTTTAAAACATCATATCAGTAGGACCGGTAACTCCAAGGACGTACCAAAAATAGATGAAATACTTTTCTTGTAAAACGAAATTTGAAAAAAATGAAATATTAAGAATTTATAAATTTGCAATAAAGAAAATCAGTATGTCTTTTTGGTCCCTCATTTTATGCTTAATTTGACTAAATTAAGAATGCACAATACCAAGTCAAATGTTTAGTTTTCTGAGAGCACTTTCCCACAATTGATTGTCTACAAAATACTTTTGTCCTACAAGTCTTGGTTCAGGAATGACTCCTATGATCTTATCCATACCGTACCAACATTTATCTCGAACTGCGAGTGGCCAATAAAACGTACTCGTTCTTAAAGTCTTTCCTAATCTATGCATACAAGTGACATATACTTCAGCTTCATCACAATCTATTACTCTGCCAGGATATGGCTTATTGTCATATTCAACGAGAACATAACGATCGACTAGGTAATGGGGTGTTACATCATTTGGATCAAAATTCTCAATAGTATCCTTTTCCTCCATTTCAATATCTTTCAAAGCTGCTACAAAATGATTTGGAACCCAGTTTTTCTCATTCATATCTGTTCTTGTTGATGTCCACATTACATAAGCTGTTTCAAGGCCTATGTTTTGTCTAGGTAGGATTAACCTATGAAGATCATTGCGAACATTTGGATTGCCTAGCATAGGATACACAGAAAATAATGGTCTGCACAAAATACTTGAAAGTGAAAACAGTTGCCAGATTCCCATATAAGACCTGTTCTTTGTAATTTTTATTACTTCCTTTTGGTATACCATTTCCACTTTTCGCAAAGATAGTCTTTCATTTGGAATATACTCATCTGAGTACATGGCATAAGTCTTTGACAAAGCGTTGTTTGTATATGAATTATCTGTACCCCGTTTAAGATAATCTTGGTCTAGGTAGCAATCCTTGAAAATAGTCTGTTCAATAATCATTCTGACCCGAATCTCTTCTGCTCTTTTCTGGTCACCAAAGGCAAATACACTGCCTGTATAAGGTAGACAATTACCATCCGCTCCAATCCTAACAGGAGTCAATTCAAGTAATTCCTTCTGAGAAATATCCCTTGGAAATATTTGAAGAGAATCCTCATCAACACTGATGCCTGTATTCAAAATAGATGGAAAATAGTTGTAATCTATGTTGAACTGTTGTCTTTCTATCTCGTTCTGTATCTTGGTGCACATTTTGTGTACATCAGTAAAAGTTGTACAACTTGCCAAATTATTTAAAGTCTTTAAGAAGAATGCTTCTCTGGTACTAGAATCTGAATCTTTAGGGACATATTCATCAGGTTCTTGATGATCACAGGATTTTTTATATTTTGTTTTAGCTTCTTTATCTTCTTCACTCTTTTTCGAACCACTTTCTTCTGGAATTAGCCCTCTCAAATTGCTGTCTTCTCTATCTTTTTCTTGGACATGTTTGCTATTTACTATTAATACTGCTTTTTTCCAATTATGTCCATATTCCGAACAACTCTCAACACATGTGCAGCTGACATCTCTGTACCAAATTTCCCCACATATTGACGTTCTTATCTGATGCAATTTGAATGTTCCAGGTACAGCTTTTAGATTCTGAGATGCTAGTAGATGTGTTTTTTCTGCAATATGTTCTTTTACAACTTCATACAGCATCACCAAGGATTCTTGCTCTTGATTTCTCTCCACAAAAGACTTTGCACTTGTGATGTCCGTTCCACGTAAAACTAAATCGTTTGCTGTTCTCTTTAGTGTGCCACCAACACCATCAGGGACCCCTTTCCCATGTCCACTCTCATGAAAATTCCAAGTAGCCTGTAATCCTCGTTTTGACATTTCCTTTGATAACAGAAAAAAGTTACCTTTCTGACGGTACTGGCTGCATGGGCCATCACTGAAGAAATGTAGTGTGTCTACATTTTTGTTTTCATTTATAATTCTATCTAAAATCGGATCAAGAAATGCCCAGATAGCACTTGGATTGTGGTCTAGGCAATCCGAAACTCCGCAAAACGTTTGGGTTCTTCCTTTAGTGTAATACACACCTGTGTGCAAAGTGATTTGTTGCTTGGATGCACCGAAATGCATACTTTGAATTTCTGTTGAAAGCTTGCAAAGGAAGTTCTCAGCAAAATCAATGTGTATTAAAACTTCATTTTCTTTTAAGTTTTCTTTCATTTTCCTGTAGTGATTGAATTGGTTGGTGATATTGAAGGTGTGGACTTTGAATCTTTGCATTTCACTCGAAAATGTGTCTATCAAACAATCTATACTGTCAGTTACCTTTTCCTTAACTGTTAGTGTGACTTCTTTCTCTTGATTATTTATAAGTCGGGTTTCCTTCTTTGTTTTTCACTGAAACCATTCAGTATTTATAGTACTATCAGTTTCTGATTGAAGAATGACATCTTTGCATTCCATACATCTTCCGTACATGCAATCCATTTTGTTAATGTCACAGGCAAACATCTTAACGATCTCTTGTAGTCTTTTCGATGGGAGACAGTTTAAACCGTGAAGAGAATTGACAAGAAATTGCATGTTTTCGTGGTATTTTCATGCGCATGTTTCTCTATCTGAATCCTTCGGTGGTTGAACCCAAAATGGGCGCATTCTGCAGAACGTTGGATAACTGATCTTTATATCTGTATTTTCAAGGATAAATCTTTCGTGAATAATCTCAATACTTTCGGTCATAACTCGTCTTTGCTTCTTTATTCCATTCTTTGTTACCGTATCCTTGATTCCTGGTGTGATTCTACTTATGTCATCTCTTTCATAGAATGAGCAGACTCTGTCTGTCAACCTTTTACTTAGTGAGCCTTTCTTTTGACGTTGTCTGCCTGCTGTAAATCTAAATTCATTAACTGCTTCTGTAATGATTTTGTATTTTCTCATTAGCTTGCCCCGTATAATCTGTGATAGTGCCTGCTTTCCTTTGTTCTTTGATCTGTACTTATTCATTAGTTCTGCATTTAATGTGTATTGGAACTGTAGTGCTTTCTTTGCTTGATTTTTCATTAATCTCCTTTTAGCTCTGGATCCTTCACCTTTTTCAGTAGACCAATGTCTTAGAAGTTTTCTGGCTTTTGACCTTGGAGTGTCTTGACCTGTTGGTGTATTCAAAGAGGATTTCCGTTTCAATCTTAACAGGCGCATCTGAAGCCTATGTGCAAGTCGTTTTTGCTTTGCAATTTCCAACTTTAGCTGGTCATTGTCCCTGTAGCACTTTGCCATCAATCTTTTCTTCCTGCGTGTACTGTGATGTTCTGGAGGGATTTGTTCTAGAGCTGGTTGTGGTGAAGAAGGCGGTGTAAGAATGGTGTGATTACTTTTCTTTCTTTTTCTTTGTTTTGATTTTATTTTCCTCCATTCTTTTCTCTGCTTCCTTTGTTCTCGTGGTGTCATTTCAATGATGCGTTTGCGCTTTCCAACACCTATGTCACTTTGATATTTTGATTTACATCTTGCAAGGAATTCTGCTCTTCTGTTGGGGTCACTGTCTCTCTTTTCTCTATAACGACGTTGTTTTTCTGCGTTCGTCAACGGCATGATGCTCTGTAAAATAATTTAGATAGATAAGATGCAAAATAAATGATAATTTACAAAATGCATCATGAGAAAAACGTAAAATCATATCAAATTTCGAATTCAATAAACATACAAAAAGATTATTTTTTTAATCTGTTTTTTTCCCTGGTGTTACTATTCTTTTTGATGTTTGTGGTTGTATTATTCTCTACCGAACATGTATAGAAATGTGTTATTAATTATGAGTTTAGGTTACCTATTTACTCAATATATTTCTTATTTATAAATGTACTTTTTTTCGTTCTTGACGCTTTATTGTTGTTTATGTGTCCAGTGTGTTACCATTATTTTCCCTGGTGTTACTTTCTCACTGATTTTATAATAGTGCATACGTTTTGTATTGTTTACATATATCATGACTTACACTCGTCTGTTTTGGTTTTATATAAAATCGAAAAATGTTATAAAATTCTTTTATATCATCTTTTTCATAGGTTTAATTAAACATTTGTTCCTTCACATAACCGATTCTGTCCATTATGTTACTTATTTTTAGGTAACATAATGGACAGTAACACCAAGGATATATTTACGGGAAAACATTACCAATTGGAAAATTACTGCTCCCCAGTCACAAAATAAAATCTCATGTGCAACGTATTTTCATAAGCATTTCACTTGTCTATCTTTTTAGTTTATGCTTATTTATAAGACAACCTTTTTTTAATAACATCATGGACCTAAAAAATACTTATGGTGAAGTCAATACAAACCTAAACACTGAATTTCTTTGTATTATACACAATTGTCGTCTGCTTTTGTCACAAGATGTCTGCAAAGGAAGTTGTCTTCAGGGATCCATCATTAAAGAAGAGTTGTTGTAAGGTACATAACTCTTACACATTCTAAATTGTATTTGGTAACAACAAGGACATGGCAGATGGCACCTTTGATTTTTAATATTTTTTTCATTTTTTTGTAATTCTTATTGAGATATATGTTCACATTTGTAATTAACAAAAACATTTGTGATGTAAAACTAGTAAAAACTTTGCATTTTACTTCACAAGAAAGTTGAATTCATTACAGTAAGTGCTTTCAATGGCGAAATCACATGCAAAATAAGAGCAATCTGGAGGTATTGAAGAATATTTTTTTCCTTATAATCATACCCACAAACATTTAACTGCCGTTTCTGAATCTAATTTGCGTCACCATTCACAGTACAGTACATGAAACTTGTTTATATTGTATATTTTTATTGGAGTCTTTCGTACACAAGTATTTGGACAAAATTTGAGAATGACCCATGTAGTAAATAGCGGCTGCAACATACACAATGTATATCAGTTTGCTTTATATGTTGTTAATCTTTGTTAAAAAAAGAGGAGTAGTTTTAAAGTAGACGTAAGTTAAAGAAACCAAATAGCACTAGCCAAAATTGATATATATGTCAATGTACGATCTTGAATTACATGTATATACAATCATCTATACTAAATGAAAAGCCCTTAATAAACACAGAACTTCTGGGTTTTTTTCCTCAGCAAAAGTCTTCTATTTCTCTTTCCGAATAAAAGAAATTGATAGAAAATAGATTATATATGTTCAAAAAAACTCTTATTGTATGAAATACAGAATTTCGAGTCTCAAAAACAAGTCTAAAAATAGCAAAGGAGGAGGGAACAGAAAAAGTTTGCACAGAATAGAAAAAAAAGCTAGCGTTTTAAAAATATTTAGTAATAACATTTAAAATATCTGCAATCAAAGATTGAAAAATACCGCACTTGTCCGTTTGTTGCCTGAGCACTCACTAATTAAGATCGACATGCAAAAAAACACATATTTTGTGATAAGTTTTACGAATCGAAAATAGCTTTTACAACGATTACCGTTGTTTCGCGTATTTAATGCCATTTTCCTTCAATAACACTCGTAACAATTTATTGCAGAGCAGTATGGTATTGAACCCATAAAGAACAATACTGAACTTCATTAAATTATTTAAAGATAAAATCTAAGAATAAAAGTTACTTACCACTAATTGACTCCTTACAGAATTTACATTAAATCATTTCGTAAAGTTATAAGCAGGAAATTTCACACTTGTACACTATTTTAAGAAGTCCAAGATATGTAAATGTTTTTCTAATGTTTTTACTAGAAAACAAGTGTCTTCAATTACCTAATGGTATATATAAATGTCCTCCTACACCGACAATCTTGTTCTTTTGATCAATATTCCAAGATAATAACATCATAAAACGCAATTAAATTCACACAACAGGTGGGTTACCCTTATGGAGACAACGTACAGTTGAATTTATCAATATTATTTTTTTAGAATTAAATCTTATGTCGTATCGCTGTGTTCATAGTTGATGACCGCGATATTATATAGGATTGGAATTCTAAAAACTCAACTAGTTTTCCCAATGGACATTTCTATAGTTGTATCAGTCAATTAAGGACATACGCAGCTTGCTTTTGTCATGTACACAGTAATTCGAGTAGCTTTTTAGCGATGATAACTGACCATAGCTATAAGTACAAAACTTTTTGTTCTGGTTGACTTAACAATCCGGATGCTAGACAGGGTCGTAGGGGTTTCCGTTTTTCGAATTAATAGGTGTTTAATTTGATAAAAATATTGACTTATTGCTCTGTTACATGTTCTAAAACATATGCTCAAGAAAGGAAAGTACAATCGTATTACGCATTGCAATTAAAATCATTTAAATAACTTTGTTATGAAACAGTAATGCTTATTTATGTATTTTTAATCTTACCAGCGCCACAATATGCACAACTCGGAGTAAGAAATTGTTATATAATATCAGAATAATGTTAAGATAAGACACCTATCAGATAAATTTTTAAAATACCGTATTTTAATACCATTCAGGCTAATCCTTTCAACTATATTTTAATATTTCAAACTAACAAACATAAGTCTGGTAAAATAAAATCGGTTTATCTTTAACATTCTTTGATGGAAGTAATTTTCAAGTGGCTACTAACTCTTAACATCGTTATTATTTTTATATTGAAAGACAGGATTAAAAGCAGAAAATAGAAATAAATACGGATTGTAGCTATTTTTATATGAGATAAGTTTATTTGTTGTTATTAAATGAAAGAACATTATTTTTAATCTTCTGACGATTAAACGTACATGCTTTAACCATTGATACTAACAACACATCAAAATCGGACAAATTTCACATTATTTTAAACATAATAAATAAATATATATCTTATTTGAGTGACACACATTGATTGATACAGTACATAATTTTTTTTATATACAAATAAATTAATATCTTTAAAATTCAATCAATGCCCAGCCAAACAGTAACTGTTGACTTATGAGACACTTTAAAAACATACATGTACATATAAACATAATAAACGCACTAGTATCCTTTTACTAAAAGAGAATAAAAGAATATACAGAAAAGATGACACGATGTCAGTGTGTTAGTTTGCTTGTTTGAATTGTTTTACATTTGCAATGTCGGGACCGTTTAAAGCTAGCTATGCATGATTGATTTTACCGTACGTTGACCTATGACTGCTACGTCATTTTATCTCTTGTGGAACGTTGTCACATTGGCAATCATAATTACCACATCTTCTTATCTAAACATTTATATATTCATATAAAACCGGTATTCATTTTTACAATATATGCACTGCTTAAGTTTATTGACGGTAACTTTATCTAGGTTGTTGTCACAATATAATTTTTTACAATTTGATAGTATCATTAAAACAGTAAAATGTCAAAATTTTGACTCATTGCTGAATATACAGAGCAATCTTTATAATCTTTCATATTCCGTTTTTTTTTAAATTATTGGTTTCCGTTCTTTTACAAATTTACTCACTCGTCTTTTCTGAACATACTTTACCCAAGACGAAACTAGGAAAAGTCCGATAAAATAGTAATACGTTTGTTCCTCTTGATTTGGTAAGGGTAATTGTACTTTCATTTTTGTGGATCTTTTTAAAAGACTTTCTTGTACAATAGATTGTAGCTCACGATGTAGGACAGAACAACAACATCACATTTAATTATAATCAACTGATGCATCAACCCAATTACTTTTACACTATGTGGGTATAATTAAATAAAACATTTCCCGTTTTTATTGTATATGACATTACAAAATGTTTAAACATCAACATTTGCAGGCATAGTATTCGATTTTAGTTTTATCCTGACAAATGGAATTGAGACTATTTTGATACTATAAAAGTACAATCATGGTCATGTTGTATTTCATACTATGTTCAAATTTTGTTTTATCGATATGGTCTTGGCTATTGCGTTTTTTACAACTTAAGCTTACAGAAAGAGTTTTAGCGTGATGTTTGTGAATGAGCCATCATTACAGAATTTTCAGTTTCAGTATGAATTCCCGTCTATTTTAAATGGTTTGAACTTTGCAATACTGTGTCGTTTTACATTTAAAGAAATATTATCAATATACATGTACATTTTATTGATCAAAGACACCAAACTTGTAATACTTGCGTGCACCGATAACGAATACATGTAACAACTTGTCCGCGGCGCGCGACTTAGACTGAGATACACATTTTATAGGATTGTTATACTTTCTGACACCGAAGACCATAATATTGACCCCTCGTGTGCTTTGGCTGTGGGTTCTTGAATATTGTTGTTTAATTGAATTGGCATTTTCACCAAATCTCTGTTTATTCCAATTAATAAGTAATTCGACCAAGACCTCTTACCTACAAACCTCTAACAATACGGTTCGCTTGTTATTAGGTTGCAATTGTATCCATAAAAGTTCAATATTTGTCCATTTTGCACCGTACACCCTTTTATGTGTAATTTAATCTTGTACCGTGTAAAATGTACATGTAATATTCAATGACACCAACTGTTACACACGTATTGTTTGGTTGATAAGTAGTACAAGCTTACGCTACAATTATATCTTATATATAATATTATGATTATATTTATTAGAAACCATACATTCACATGTATTATTTTAAAATGATTATATTTTATTTATCTTTCATCATAGATTTCAAAAGAAAATCGTAGCGTGAATTTGTATGCATTTATGCTTTAATGAGTTACATGCAATTTTCTTGTATTTTAACAAGATCATAATACTCATTATTGCTATTTGATGAATTTTGTATTAGCTTGGCACTTAAAAATCTGCATATAATAAAAAAAATATTATTAACTTAAATATGATTTTGTCAGCCCTGATATATGAGAAAGTGACAATTTGCCGCATAGCGTAAATCAGAAAAGGAAAAGCTTCAAATCGGAAACGACAGCTTCTGTTAAAACAATATACAAAAACAGCAAATTGAGACAATCTTGAGAACGCAAATATACTTCTTAAACTTGTAAAACACATATTTCTGCAAACATGAACGACAATAGAAACTTTGTTAAAATAAATAAAACATATCATGGAGGACAATATATATACAGAATATTTTTCATTAAAAGAATGTCCTGCTATTTTTATTGTTTCAAATCCCGTAAAAAGTAATTACAATGTAATATTAATGTTTACCTTAAATAAGTAGGTCTTGTCATGAAATGAGAGCAGTCGTTGTCATTGTTTTCTTGTTTGCTGTGACATTTTATCAAGTAATTCAAAAAACATTAAATTGATATTGACTTCCGTTTTAAACAGGTAAAAATTGTTGCAAATTATATGGCTGTACTTGAACACGAACATTTTTTCCACGATTTGGATGTGAAGAATAACATGAAAAATATAATAAGACCCGAATGTCGAGTTTCTCTTCATCCAAACTTTAATGCATCCTAATTCGGAATTTTAGTTTCACACTTTACATTTAGTTTAATACTTACAATATAAATCGATATTCCGAATTTGAACATCGTATCGATATACTATAAGTACATGTATAAGGTTAAGCTCTATACAACAAAAATGCAAACAAAGAACAACATAAACCAAACGAAAATTATCGAGACATTGGAAATTGTATTTATTTCGGGTCAAGCATGCTCAGGATGACAATTGGTGATAACTCTAAAGCTACTTCCAAGAAGCCTCCATGAATCGTGTTGAACCGACGAACAAAATAATACACACAACCGTCGATCACACAAATGCTGAATACACTATATAGCTATATACATAAGCTACTGCTAAAGTACGCCCGTTTCATGTCATTATAAAATGTTCTAAAATATAGATATTTTGACACTTGAAAACAATATTAGGTACAAGGCCCCGTTTAAACTATACAGCCAAATAAAATAAAACTGAATAATCTTTATTCAGTATGAAATTCATATACTGGTGAGAGTTATAAAGTTTATTGTTGTACGTACCATGTGTTGGTCTTATTCACATCACATTTTACTGGTCCTTATACAGTTTACACAAAACTCGTTGTCCTCTTAGACTGGGGTAGTCATATTGTTATTATACATCTTTATAGCCACATGCTTGTATGAATGAAGTGGCCGTTTTATGACTTTTGTTTAACAGTACCTATAAACGTTGCCTAGTGACACCAATTATAATTACAAGGACACAAGGCACCACATGATATTTCGTGGTATTTAAAATTAGATTTTCAGAACAGAAGCTATTTTCCTAGCATGAAACATGTTTGACTTCTTGATTGATAAAAATGTAATATGGCAGTCATCATTTTAAAGCTTAATCAATAATGTTCAATATTGTCTAAACACAAACATTCTATGAACATTATTCACAAATGCAAAAAAGAAAAAAAAAACCCACTTAATTCACTTTCGTTTGTAGAGAGTTGTACATTGCATATATACACAGAAAGGTCAGAACAGAAATACATATTGTATTACAGTGAATCTGTTTGCACAACTTGTAAAATTTCGCTTTATTAAACTCCCATCAGTATAATAATATTTTATACAAGAACAACAGGATTTCAGATAAATAAAAATTACATTATTCACCGTTGAAGACATACTGATCAATTTTTCATTGCAAAATTTATACTTGATTAGACATGCGTAATGCAGACAACATCTGATATAAGTAAAACAGATATATCGCAGTAAAGGCTTTTACAGTAAGGCCTTTCCTTCCGCGTCATTTACATTTCAATTAAGTAGTAAGTCTTGCTATATCCCAGAAAGACACAGGGACACAATTGATTGAGGACCACACCGAACAGTTACCTTTGTTCGCGTCTTGTGATACACAATGTAACTAAATGTCATACAATATAAAGAGAATACGATCACAGTCAATAGGAATCTATTCCTGTATCCTCAGTAAAGTCTCTTCATAAATGTATCCTCTTTTATGTGATATTAAGCAGAGTTAAAAAACATATCATGGTGATTTACTCTGCAGAATTTCAAAAGATATTAATCAAAATATTAATTCGAAACATTTATTTTGTGAATTTGAAATGAATAGGACCTGGTCTAATTTAATTAGGAAATAGAAATGGCAGTCAACAATCAACCATTTAGTTGTTCTGAAACAAATGGACACTAGCATCCTTTTACTAAAAGAGAATAAAAGAATATACAGAAAAGAAGACACGATTAGAATGGGCACTAGCATCCTTTTACTAAAACAGAATAAAAGAATATACAGAAAAGATGACACGATTAGAATTGGCCGTTTCAGAATCTAAAGAATCATGGGTAATTTCATTGTTCGTACCCCAAAATGAAATAACGTCACGTCATTGGTTGAATTTCCATTGTTAATGACATTTTCAACCAATCACGACGTTTTGGTGAACACTTTTGAAAATATTACCCAGGATTCATTAGATTTTGAAACGGCGAATTGTAAACCTTTTTTCACTCATTAGTTTGCTTTGCCCGTGGTTTATCATGTTTTATTTAGGTTATTTTCATTTTTTCTATCCCATTTTTCTTTCTCCCAAATATGACCAAATTCATTCCCATCTCATTCATTGTAACACATTTCACGTTCACTTTTTGTTTTTCAATTCATTTAATACTAGATAATGTTAATTGAAGGTACATAGTTTAAATTGTCATCCCACACATCTTATATTTGATAGCCACATAAAATGCACCCAGTGTTACTTGATTGAATGGAATGCAGAAAGAAGTTCCTATGAATCAACCTCCAATCAAAATTAAAGAGGTAGGCAGTATTTTACTTTGTTATACATAATCTAAATATAATAATTTTAATAATCAATTTGTAGCAATAAGTTACCACGCATTTATATTTTTGTTATGTTTATGACAATATTACATGTACATGTTGTATTGTTTTTGTGTATTGTTTTTAATTTTATAACAATCCGAATATTTCAATTTTACATTGAGAAAATATTCTATACTATCTTAGCTACTTTCAATTGCATAATGCATAATACTATTGAAACTGATCAAACTATAAGGTTAAGGATTTCATCTTTATATTGAATGCACAACAGTGCTAATTTTCAAGTTCTTATATGCTACGCATACGTTCAATGAGATATTTCTTAAATAAGCATTAAACATACAAGTGCCATAAGTAAGTAAGTAAGTAAGTAAAATATTTATTATAGTGACAAGTGTTTTTCATAAAATATTATAGTACAGTGAAATATTTAAAAAAAAAAGACAATAATTAGAACATCCAACCCTTTGTGTCTATACAATGTACGTCACTTTAAACACGAATGTCAATGGTACGACGAATAAAACATATAAATTTTATCGAAAATTTTCATGATAATTTTTTTTTTCTCTTACTGAATACTTTAGATATTTGGCAGTTTTTCACGGATGTTGACATAGTAAATATTTAAACTGATCATCTTTTATAAGTAGTACATGTATAGTTTGTCAAAATCTTGTAGGAATCATGGGATCGGTTGAACGTGTTGAAATGTGTTAATGTCAATATAGATAAAAGAACATATGAGAAGCAACATAAAGTCTAAACAAACTAAAAGACACCTATGGTTTTCGTGTAATTTGTTTCCACTGTACGGAAGTAGTTAGGTCATTCCTACAAATCAATAGGTAACTAAAAGTCAGACATTGAACTTAAATGACTTGATTGTTTTTCGTTTCGCCCTTTAGCGATTTACTTGAGATCGAAAAACATAATTGTATTAAATTATGTTTTCTGTTTTTTTTAAAAAGGCGATTCTCTCGGGATAATTTCCACAATATTCGATATCGCTATCATCAAAGAAGAAGATTACTTAGTGCAAGAAAACAACAAACAAGTCTGCTTCCGGATTTCTATCCAATAATGAATACTTATATATAAGGACATATCCTGAACCCAGAATAACACACCATTACGTAAAATCAAAGACTACTTAAGTATATATCAGTTTATTTTGCAGTATTATGGTCAATTAAACCTTTGCGAGCCACTGTCAATTCCAGGGCTTATTCTACTGAATAGTGATATACGGCGTTCTAATAATGCCATTATCTTGACTGATCTGAATATGATGGTATTATAAAGGTCGTTTGAGGTGGGTCGTCGACTCTTAAAACTAATATAAGAAAATCCCATTGAGAGAAAATCAATTTACATTTATAGTATCAATTTCCAATTTTCTCCACATTTCTAGATATTAGTTTGGGAGGAAAGTGATGATTTTGTTTGGTTGCTATCTGTTTCATTGACAGTTTAAACGGATGACGTACATTTGTTCCACCTTACATTCCAGAAACATCATCACCAACAAACCTGCAAAAAATGTTGCTTTTGCAACAATTATTCCATGTCAATGATTAACAAGAAGTGTTTACAATATTTTTTTAAATTATGTTTAGCATGTCTATTTTAAGACTATCGATGCATAAATTTAGTAAGGTCACGTTATTCTTTGCTTCATTTTTTCAGACGAATCATGTGTTGACATACTATAATGATTTACCAGTCAATTGATCCCAAAATGCATTTTCAATTCATAGAGTTATAACACATCAAATGTTTTAACGGGAAACATTGACATATTGGGTCTTCAAACTATGATCAAATATCTCAAATGCTAGGGAGATCCAAGAAAAAATCTTAAGTGAATTTAAAATTGGAGAAACCAGTATAGCATACAATGCATCTTATTTAAAAAAAACCAAAAAAGAGATACACAATAAAAATAGTTAAACAAAACTATGTGGACACTTACACAACTGACATAAGTTATATATCAATTTTTGGGATAATCATCAAGAAAAGCCTGAGTACTCTACAATATCCGGAAATATCTTATTCCACATAATTCAAACCTAGACCTTTTAAAGTTAATTACAGAGGACGAATTAGTGTGTGTTTGATTGACAAACAGTAATAAGCCTGATACATTTGTCACATGTGACGCAGGATCTGCTTACCCTTCCGGAGCGCCTGAGATCACCCAAAATTTTTGGTGGGGTTCGTATTGCTTAGTCTTTTGTTCTTTATGTTGTGTCTTCTGTACTATTATTTGTCTGTTTGTCTTTTTATTTTTAGCCATGACGACGTTGTCAGTCTATTTTCTATTTATGAGTTTGACTCTCCCTCTGGTATCTTTCGTCCCTCTTGGATGAGTTATGCAACCACTAGATCTATACCACTGCTGGTGGACTTTTAGTCTCTGCAAGTATCTCTAGCCTAGAAGTCTCATTTATATTGATATGAAATATCATTGGTATGAAGTATCATTCAGTATAATTTCTTTACAATTTCAATAATTGAACTGTAAATATTATGTTAATTTTTTTTTTAAACCAAAGGGTTTCAACCGCCATGTGTACGTCGTTTTGCTGTGTTAGGAACAATTTTTCGGAATTTTTGTGTTCAAGCTTTTTGACTTCTACTTTAAACATATTTATGTATTTAAAGTGTATTGGGAACAAGTCATTACAACTTATGGTAATCCCTCTCAACTTATCGGGTGCTAGTGCTGCGAATGGCTTGTAGCGACATTATCCTGCTCTTTTTCGAAATCTACAAGGGTGTCTTTTACGTGCAAGAGATATGTCTCTCTATTAACACGGCTAAGTCATTTATCGTCCCCTTCCGACGGAATATCATTGTTTCGCAAGAACACACTCGCAAATGGTGTCAAGGAAGAATCTAATACGATTCCTATTTCAAAATGTCATAATTGAGTGCAAACTGGTCAGTCATATGTAGACAAAACATGAGAATGGCGACCAAATAATACGCCTGGTATCTACATAAGATACCAAGATAACAAGGCTTGAAAATATCAATTAAAAATAATGACATAACACTTGTGGTCATTAAAAAAAAATCAAGTTTAATTTATGCAAAAAGTCCTTCATTATATGCCCCTAATTTTTGATTTTATGTACTTGATATAATTTAAACAGCGGTATACTACTGTTGTCATTAATTAGCTAAGTTATCATTGATGTCGAGGAGGTCAACATATCTGCATTTGCCGTTCAGAACTTCAATGACCAAATTTATAGTATTATTCATTATATGACCTTGATACTGCTTCTGACAGTTATTCCCTAGAACAAGGATAGAACTGTTCAGAACTCAAATACAATGTGAAGTTTTTATTATTCATGTCTTTTAAACAAACTCACATTTCAATGAGTGTTTTTCAATATTATGCAGCACACTCGTGCTCGTTCACATAAAGCTGACCTCCTCAACATGATTGTGCTCCTTCCACAAAACCAGTTCTAACAGACTTATGTCATGAGGAAGAACCACGTAAGTTGTTAACATGATGTTATGGTCACTGTAACAAATTGGTCGACCGATAAGCGTTGTCGGTGTCTCATTTCAGTATCGTCATGTTTTTGCGGTATTTGTATGAACCAGTTTAGTCGTATTATTTGTAATTTTGTACTGAAAGTAAGTACGCATGGCAAGCATATCAGGAAACGCGTACCCTGTCGACGCACCCGATCCTGTGTCTATTAGAACATGTTATTCTCCAATTTTGTTAAACTCCTTGATTCGTCCTTGGTCGATTAACAGTATTCAACATTTGTAAATTACTGTCGCCTTAATCTATGACATATGATTATGACAGTTCTAAAGATATACTGTTTAGAAAAGATTCTGACTATATTTACTCAACCTACATTGTACAACGTATATGCATTTGATTTTATGTGAAAGACCTTCCATTTATTGTTGTTCAAATCCTGTTTTGAATAATTGTCTTTATTTCCATCAAAAACCAAATATTGTGATTTAAAAAAAACTTCTATCAAAGATGTATGCAATCTTATTAATTGATTCCTTTTATATTTGTCTTTAAAACGGATTCTGCAGCAGAGTAAGACACACTTTGTGAATGAATAAAAATATATTTTGCCTGTACAGCGAAATAACACTGCAACTACAAATGACAAAAACAAGAGAAAAAATAAATAAATAGATCAACAAACGGTATTCGAAACGAGACAATCATCTTTACAATACATCTATTTAAATCCCCACGGATTTAAAAAAAGTAATTTAGATATAATATTGTGTATCCTTGATATTTCTTTTCTTTATCTTTTTTCGTAAACAATATGAAACCTTCCTAAATAGAGATGTATCAATAGTTAAACTCTCTGTATTCTCATTTTAACGTAATAATATTAATATCGTGTGATTAAAGGAAATTAACAGACAATTTAGTAAATTGGCGTAGAAGTGTGAATACATAAATTGTATATGTACCCTACGAGACTGATTATGATAGTTTGTTTATATTACAAGGGATTAATAATTTCCATAAAATAACATAATGTAACAAGCAATAATACATTATTCAAGACTGAATTCACCATCAATTTTGATATTGAGAAATCCAGGAAGGACTGAGAAAGAAATTTATTCGAGGGTTCAGTTTAAACCTGCTGCATTTATATGCACCTGTCCGAAGTTTAGGGTTTGTAGATTAATGTAAGTGTAGTTCAGAAGCAATTTCAGTTTCTCATTTACATATAAATAAAACCGCTAGTTTCTAGTTTAAATTGTTGAAAATAACTCATCAGGCTTGTCTTACAACACTTCTTCGCTACACGAACTTCATTAATAGGTTGTGAGTTGATCGAACAAAATTGGTACCACATCAATTTATGGTTACAGTCACCAATTGGTTGACTGATTTGATGTGTTGATTTCCAGGTCATTAGCGACATGTGTTCGATATCTGTGATTTTTAAACTTGCTCAATATTAGGGAGCTACCATTTAATTTTTAGGGGGGGGGGGGGGGGGGGGGGGGGGCTAGGATGAAATTTGAAAAAAAAGGGCAGGATGAGACACTTGCAAAAAAAAGTCAGGACGACAATTTAGGTAAAAAAAGTCAGGATAAACTAAAAAAAAAAGGCAGGACCGAACAGAGTGAAAAATAAAAAGGCAGGACAGAGATTACAGCTAAAAAAAAATGCAGGACAAAATTTTTCCTACTAGCCCCGCCCCCTGAAAATCAAATGGTAGCTCCCTTATAACAACAAGGAGTGCCAATGAGACAACTATCCACCTACGTTAAAACGAAGTTTACAAGGGAAAAGAATAAAAAGCATCTGAATATATACTAATTGTGTCCTAGTCCCAAGTGTGAGATTTTGATATACAGGGAACCTGGATAAAACGGGACCCTGCATAAATCGTTTTCCTGTACATTTTGGTTAGAGTGTAATGTTTTCCCCATCAGAAACCTTTGCATAAATACCTTTTGTAAACCGGATCCTCTGTAATTATACAACCCCAATTCTTATTATTATATTTATTACTACCAGTCCAAACTGGTTTGTTCAATAGATTTCACAGTTAACAATATTGCCCGATGTGCATTAGAGCAAATTTGTTTACGCTATAGAGTCCTTTAGGATAACCAATTAACAAGGTGCTAAACTCTGAACTTGGGAACTGTTTATAAAAAGCTATTAATTTGTCGTTATAAAATGTTAACTCCAACAAACAATATGGAACCTTTATGTACTTATACATCAATTTCGTTGATGAAATATTTTCTAATTAGTTGACTATACAACGGACAGTGAAACGAAAATTTCATTGAACAGTTCAAATAATGCAAGGACTAGACACCAATAAAAACTGGAAAAGTAGCTGACGAAGAGCTGACGAACGGGAAACTGGTGCTACTGTTTAATTTGACATGCAAGACTATTTAGAAAAATAGATTTATGATTAATGTTTCAAATTCAAAAATGGACCAATTTATCGAATTCAAAATGGTAATAAAGACGTTTAATGAAGACACTATCATGCGAGCTCAGAAATGATACAACTGCAAACACATGCAGGTGCGTTCGACTCCATTTTTGATAGAATGTATGTGTCAGTGTTCCTGTCTAAGGTTCATGTCTCTCTGACTTTCCTAAACAATAAATACGAGCGCGGTATAATCATACTTTTATATTTCGTTATTTGTGATCTATATAGATTTCCGTGTAAGCATTATTCAACATTCTGGACAATGAATACGGATCTTAGAACAGTTATACTTTACAAGTATTCTAGAATTATAACTTTCAGAATGCTTTAATAGTAGTTTAAACATATTTATTTTTAGTGTATTGAGAAACAAATTATTGAAACTCATATGAATCCGTTTCAACTTTGCGGGTGCGAGTGCTGCCTTGTAGCAGCATAATCCTGCTCTTTTTCGAAATCTACAAGGGTGTCTTTTACGAGCAAGAGATATGGCTCTCTTTTATGTTTTTTGAAAAACTAAGGATTTTCTTATCCCAGGCATAGATTACCTTGGTCGTATTTGGCACATCTTTTGGGAATTTTGAATCCTCAATGCTCTTTAACTTTGAACTTCTTTGGCCTTATAACTATTTTGATCTTAGCATCACTGATGAGTCTTATGAAGACGAAACGCGCGTCTGGCCTATTAAATTATAATCCTGGTACCTTTGATAACTATTAAGACGTGTCAGCCATCTATCATCCGGAAGGACTTTCATCGTTTCTCAAGACCATACTCGCAAATTGTGTCAAGGGAGAGCCGAAAACTCAGTCCCTAGAATGTTCTCCCCGGAACGGAGTTCGAACCAGGAACCTTTGTTTCAGTAGTCCGATGCACTAACCACTACATGTACACAGCGGCTCTGAAAATGAACAATCTGCTCCCATGTAGAACTGTTTAAATGTGTTAAAGGATAGAAATTGCAGGTCCAGTTTTTTGGTAAAGCTATTATATAGTAAACTAATTTCAAATGACGCAAACAAAAGAAGCTCTCTTTTCATTATTTAGAATAGTTCTAGTCATTGAGATAGTGCTTTTTTTCTCAGAATTAAATCGTAAATATGAATATAAAAGCAGTCTTAGATTTGTGTTGGTCTGTTAATTTCTAAGTGTATAAAATTAATATTTCATTACATATATCTTACATGCTATTACAAAATAACTTTTAACTTCAATATCAACTTTTATTTTCTAACTTCTACGTCATTTGGTGTCTGATGGAGAAATGTCTTATTTAAAAAATATTAATGCAACATCATAATATTTTATTATTAAGTAGTAGAAGCATTAAAGAAATAACATAATGCATCTAATATAAACTTTGCCTGAGGGAGTCAGAACGTTAGTTTTTTTTAATAATCTCTAAATTTATCAACGGATAATTTAGAAATGTATGTTAAAAGTCATGTCCGTACGAAAGCACTTATACCCGAGTACTGTACTTGATTTCAATCAGTACATAGCTGATTGCATTGAGTTTGTAGAAAAGAGTAATATGTTTAGTCATTATAAAGAAAGGTGTACTACCTTCATTCCGAACTAGTCTAGTCCAACAGACAGATAGATTGGTTATCTGTCCGACTAGTCTACTCTTAAATGAGGGTACACCCTCAATGCAATCGGCTGTAATTGAGGTCTGAAGCTAGCATGTCAGTAACTGCTAGTATCTTTTGTTCATTAAATGTATCATTGTCATTTTGCTTAATTTATTTTGTTACCTTGTCTGACATGGGACTCGTACTTCTTTTAAACTGAGTTTTACTGTGCTTATTGCTATGTTTGTCTTTATTCTACATTGTCTAAAGTTATTGGGAAGGGTTCAGATCTCATAAAACATGTTTTATCCCACCACATGTTTGCGCCTGTACCAAGTCTCTGACCTTTATTAATCTGGTATGTTTTTTTTAAATTTTAGTTCATTTATATGTTTTGGAGTTTATTGTGACGTTCGTTTTCACTGAACTAGTTCACAATTGTGTTTAAGTGTCAGCTGAAGCCCCCTTTGGGTGCGGGATTTTCTCGCTGCGTTGAAGACCCATTGGTGGCCTTCGGCTGTTGTCAAATCTTTGACACATTCCCATTTCCACTTTCATTTTACTGATTGAACAGTATCACATTATACAATGCCAACATTTGAAAGTTTTGTGATAAAAATGTATAACCTTTTTTTTTACAGATTGAATGGTATACACGATAAATTGTTTTGAAAACACTAGGTAATGGGACCTGATCAATTTTCAACTAGTTTAAACATAGAATTTAATTGTCGAACGTGATTTATCACAACATAATTTATTTAGATAAAGGCTTTTAGCATGAATGGCAGATTGTTTTATAAAGTACATTAACATATGCCAATACTGAATATGAGTGTGCAGATGGGGTCAACAGGATAGCGGACAGTAGGTAAAAGGTGCAGAATAAAAGGTAAACAAATAAAGTAATATAGATATATAGGCCTAACAATATGCATAATAGAGAAAATAAAACGAATACAAAACGGTCCTAAAAAATCAAAAATACAAAATGAAACCACACAAAGGTTGTCATTCATCCCCCCCCCCCCCCCCCCCAAAAAAAAACCACCTTCCAACAGACTTCTTCAGAATGAGTTTAGTTACGAAACTGCTGTCAGGTCATTAAAGATGGCATATTTTGGAATCAATTTTGATTCATTCACAGGGTCTTTCTTGTCGGAAATTAACATATTGATTCTTAAACTAGTTGTTGCATGATACGGGTTATTTTCTTCATATATTCTTTATTATGGTATTATACTAAACCTCTAACGGGAGAGATTTTCATAGGACAAAAACGTAATCTTGCAATCAGTTCAATTGATGTCTGGAGCTGGCTTGTCAGTAACTGCTAGTATCTTTTGTGAATTTGTGTATCATTGTCTTTTTGCCTTTTTTTTTGGTTACTAGTAACTATTCTGATTTTGGACTATGACGTTTTCAAACTCGCGTATTGCTGTGCGTTTGTTTATTCTAAATTGGCTACAGATATAGCAGTATGATTTTGACCTCACAAACCATGTTTAACCCAGCTGCATTGTTTGCGCATGTCCAAAGTCAGTTAATCTCTGGCCTTTGTTGGGCTTGTATGGGTTTTTTTAAATTTGAGTTCATATATATGTTTAGGATATTAGTGTGGCGTCCAGTTTCACTGAACTAGTACACATTTGTGCTTAGGGGCTAGGCTTCGGGATTTTCTTGCTGCGACATAGACCAATTGGTGACCTCATGTTGTGTTCTGCTCTTTGGTCGGGTTAGTGTCTCTTTGACAAATTGCCCATTTCCATTCTCATTTGATTCCAATTATTTTCCTCATTTTAGTGTTTTAGAAGTGTTTATGTGTTTTTGATTTCTTTTTACGTATCATATTATTATTCTTTAAGACTTGTCATATACTAGTACACGATGAGGTATCTATAACGGACAAATACCGAGGATAAAACTAAATGGCAAATATATGTTCCCTCTAAAAAATTTCAACTCTAGTTTTTAAGTAAAAATATACTAAACAGTGAATAATGTCATTTAGGAACATTTTTATACAAGAACTCCTGACGAAAAGCCTTATATACTATAATGATTATTTTTACTTAAACAAATCATCTCTTAATTACATTAGGTGATTCGAATAACGGGGAGTCGACGTGAAGGGACACTTATGGAGAATTTTTCCAAAAACTTTTGTATATTTGTTCTACAGTTGTCAGCCTCTTTTTTATTATTCTATCTCATTTAGTATCAAAGATCCAGAACTATTCGTATTTTAAATGTACGTTAATGTGTGTTACGACCATTAATATCCAACAAATTGCCCATGTAGGTACATTTTACTTTAAGGGTTGAATATGTTCTCGTCTCATTTGCCTAAAAACCCACTTTTGTTTTTTAATAGTAATGTGCACTTTGCTTAATCTTTACGTGAAATTTACTGTTACCAATAGTTGGCAGTTTTTATATTTGTGCAATGTACAAAAAGTGGTGCATTACCGCAACATTAAACAAATACAGCATGCGCTTTTTGATTTCAAATTAATTGTACAAGAAAACGTGTAGTTCTATGGTACACACGTACATATGCAAAACCATCTGTCACTCATAAAAGACTTATTATATACGCCATATGCTATGTTTTTTTCCCAATTAATGCTGAATTATCGTAAAATTGTATTATTTATAAAAGTCATTGACATGGCTTTTTATGTTTTGTCATCATCTTAGCTCCCTTAATGCACTAGGTAAGAAGTTAACCTCAGTGACATGATACGAATGGAGCACACACGGAATAAAATAAATTATTCGAAAAACCTCCCCTTTGAACGTCTAAGTTTATTTCATTGAACAAAGGTGAGTTCAGTAGAAACTTTTTAAAAATATTTTACCAACAATCTTTAGCGATGTCGGGAATAAATATACATTCAAATATACTGCAAATGCGACCTTGTAATTGTAACATTATAATCCATTTAACTTCATGAACAAGTAAAATATAAATAATATGACATGTTATTTTAGTATCGAACATGACAAAAATGAACTATACAAATTGTGTAATTGCAACAGGGAAGGAATTATACGAATATCATCATAAGAATATTTCGTAGTTACTCAAAACTTTGTTAGCTAACCAGTTATAATAGTCATTTTATACTAAGAAACGATTGCTGCCACCAAAACTATAGTTTTGACTATTTATCTATATGTAAGTACCTACTTAAAACAACTTTAAAAACAGTTGTACCATATATCTACATTGTGTAATTGCTATGAAAAAATTGCTATAAATATTCCCTTACCTTATGCAGACCACCAGGTATTCAAATCCCTTAAACTACAACTGATGTACATTTACAAGGATCTGACCAGGTGTGAAAGCTTATTATCCAAGCTGTTCGGTGACGTATTTATTTCTCACTGTAACTTTGTGTGATCGATTTCACTCGTAACTTTAACATCAATTGATATAATCAGAAACATATTACTTTCGTTCATTTCAACTCTGTCCTTATAAAGAATAGACGAAAACAGTTACCTTAATATAATTTAAAGCTGAAGTGGGTGTCCATAACTTAAAATGTCATTTGAAAATTCAGAATCATTTAATTAATTTTGAATTGGAGATATAACATTTTCAGAGAAGATTAAATTAGAATAACATAGTTATCGTAACATTAGAAACAGTTGCATTTGTAATCATCGAGTTCCCAATCTGTTTCATTTTGAAATATCCATGTAATTACAATCTCAAGTTTGTTTGAAGTTGAATTAGTTTACACTTTTTAATATATTTTACTATCTGTGTTAAAACATTATACTTGGCATACGAAAATTCAAGGAAACTGCATTTCCAAATATAGATGGATTCGTATTATCAATGAAGTTTATAACTCTGTTATAACGCAAGGTGTTACTCAGTGTTGTGTTTCAATATAATAAAAGAAACGATGTGGTATGATTGCAATTCAGACAACTCTCAACATGAGACCAAATGACACAGAAATTTACAACTACACCGTACGACCTTCAACAATAAGCAAAGCCCATACTGCATAGTCAGCTATAAAAGGCCCGAAATGACAAATGTAAAACAATTCACACGAGGAAACTAACGGCCTAATAAATGAACGAAAAAACAATATTAAATACACCAACAAAATACAACCACTGTATTACAGGCTCTTGACTTGGGACAGGCACTTACATACATAATGTGGCTGGGTTAAACATGTAAACGAGATCCTATGATTTCTTACTGTTTTCAAGCTAATGATCTGCTCTTGTAGTGTTAATTATTCATTACAAGCAGTATGTACATATATATAAAGCAAATTTAAAGATCTAACATTGTTGGGTTGATGTTTAGACGAGTTGTATATACACAATGTACACAGCCATGTATCACCATCACTGCTGGTGATCCGATGGATAAATCTGTTGTAGAGTTGTCACTGGCTCAGACGTACATATATATCTATAATACTAAAATAACGAGGTCCAATTTGTCAGCCGTCATGGGTTAAAAACGACAAATCAAAGAATTCAATTTTATATATATCCAATATAGGACAATGGTGTTGATTAAAAAATTGCATTACTCCAGACCCTTTTGTTTTCCACATAATTAATATTGCCAATAATTAACAAGTTCCGGGTCGAATCTGATACCGATACCAATATTATATTCACCTGTCACCTATTACCTTATCTGTACGTTTCTCATCTGACAGGCGCACCATCAAACGGTGTATTTCGGATTTTGCTATATACACAGGTCATAATCACAGTATTGTCTACTAAATTCAATCATTGTCAAATTGTTTCCTATTGTAGTATTTTAAGCAGTAAGACTTTCGCAGATGACAATACGAATACTAAAAATCTGGACTTAAAATAACGTATAGGTACTGTTTTCAACTTGTTAGCGGGCATGACATAAAACAGCGAATCAAAGAATTCAACTTTATTTATAACTAAATTAATAAATATAGGACAATGCTGTTGATTAAAAAATACTCCATTCCAGGACTTTTTGTTTTCCAAATAATTATTATTACTAATAATTGATAAGTTCCAGGTCGACGGGTTCAAACAGAAAGATTTTAAAAGCAGAGAAAATTTTGCATCTTATAGTCGGCATGACTTTATCAAATGACAATCCCAATACTAAAATAAGGCTTACACATAATTATATACTTTAATTCAGTCACGGACCCGCGATATCACCGGTGTGTTCTAGTATATATATATATATACCACTTTTCAGTGGCGAATCAAAGATTTGTACAAGGGGCGTATTTTTACCAAAAATTACTTTCTCAAAGATTTCTTGCAGAGTTTATGCTTAAAACTGTATGTTAATCGTGAGAGACTTGTCATCCGATCACACCAGTTGAACTAGACCAAATCATTCTTAAAGGAGCACTAGCTGTCAAATTCATGTTCACCGATTTTAATGAAATTTTCATTTTAATTTTTATTTATTACAATTTAAAACATTTATCCAATTTATTAAAAGTCTAAAATAAACAACTTACAGGACACGGGCATGTAAAGTCGTAGCATCGTTTCGTGTGTAATTTAGCTAAGACACCAACTATCATTTATCGAGTTTACCTCTTAAATCATTCGATGACCATATAAGCGATGTAAACATAACAAAAGATATAAATAGATAAAGCAAACTCGTGCTGTTGGATTATTCTAGGTCTATTTAATTTCATATTATAGATGAAAAATAAATGTTTATCAATGATTTTACCTTTATAAGAATGATATTTTGTGGATCGAATCAGTCAATCAAATGATTTACATTTGTTTCACTTTTAATGTTGACATTATTTCTTTAAATAACTTTACACATACAATTCACTTGTTATTTATCTCAAGCAAATGGGTTAAACTGAAGTTCACATGAATGCGGATTCAAAGAGGTCGAATTATTCACGTGCAAATGAATAATTCATAATCAATGTTTTTTAGCATATTTTGTCAAAATTGAACCATACTGGCGAATTATTATTTCACTATTTGCTTTCATTAAGGATTAAGAAAAACAAATAATATATTTAATGTTTTATATATTTCGTAGCTAGTGCCCCTTTAAGAGAAGACGAACAATTTGTTGATCAAATGGGGGCGCTGTACGCCACAGATGCTCACCCATACACTTGGTGTGCCTTTGCTTGTTGTCAGACAAACATTTGTTCATCCCGTATTTAGAAGATACAAGGTTGGATTCGGATTTTAACAGTGTTTTATACTTAATATCTAATCGTAACTTTTCTTTAAAAAAAAATGTTTTTGCTTGATAGGAAGATAATAGGATTTTAGTTTAAAAACAACCTCTATTTTTGAATGCAAAGTATCAATATCAACTTAATATTGTATATACTATCCATCTCACATGATGAAAAATGTATATGTCCATTTACTAATGAAAACATCTGTCCGCACTAAAATATTAAAGCAATTATTTATGTAAATATCTGAATGTTGGACAACACGTAGATTAAGTAGACAACAATAATGGTTATTGTAACCCATTTAATGTATATAAACTGTTTATGGCTGCATTGTGTAACTGTTTTATTTCAATCATATTGTAATACCAGTGTCATGTTGACCACCAAGGGTCCTTAATTGTAACACTAGATATTTCCTTTAAGTTACAAAACCCATATCCTCTACACGGTGATTTATAAGATACTCTGACTTGACAATACGTAAACAATGGCCAGATATATGACAAAATATTAACACTACATTACCTGTTTCTGACTTTGGATAGGCATCAAAAGGAATGTGAAAGGGTTGTAAATGGCCGACAGGTCATTACCCTCTCAAATTGGACAGTAATGTTTCAACATAATACAAGAAAAAACTGAGAAAATATGTTGTTCTAAATCGTCAGATTGGCACAAAGCATTAAAAAACCAATACGTCGTCATTTTGTTGTTTCATTTTGGAAAAGATATTAATATGCGATTTTACATTTTTGGTTGTTTTTAATTTAATCGACTCTTATCGAGACGATTGAGCAAACATTTTTGATCCAACAGCATACTGTGACGACACAACTTGGTAGATATAGTTGGTAATAAACCTTTCAATTCTGCTTAAACATACCTACCGTATAAGACTTTTAACCATTTTTTATGACTTTTTACGTATTGTGTCTGTTTGTTTTGTTCACGCATCATTATCAATATTATTAAATTTGATGTCACTGTCGTAATAGTGACTCTTTAGCGCTATAAAACCAGGTTCAATCCACCATTTTCTACATTTGAAAATGCCTGTGCAAAGTCAGAAATATGACAGTTGTTGTCCATTCGTTTGATGTGTTTTATCTTTTGAACTTGCCATTTGATAAGGCACTTTCCGTTTTGAATTTTCCTCGGAGTTCAGTATTTTTGTGATTTTACTATTTTTTAAATTTTTTATAGCGAATCTCATCCGAGTTTCATTTAAATATCATAACTAAAGAGCCTTAAGCATGTGCGTTGATATCATGGAAATTAAAATTCCCACGATTTTGAAAACCTGTATCTGACATTTCCAATATCGCAAGTTTATTTTTCAAATATAAGTTTGCTTAAAATGAAACATATGAATTTTTTATATTTAATTGAAGAAATAAAAAAATCTTCGTTGCAAAGGTCCAGAATGATTTTTGATTGTTATAGTTGACCAAATGAATGTCGCAATTCCATTACACATTGCAGGATAACCAAGTTAACACATTTTTCATTATACTTATTTGCATCATAATCCGTTCAGTGTTACACGAAAAATATATATATTCAGGCGGGGAAAAGATATATTATAGTTGTAATCCATAATATAAATAGATGATTGTATTGTTTAATGTAGATAGCATGGAGCTATATTATTGTATATCATGTATGCATTATTAGTTTTTGAATTTAAAAGAATTAATAGATTCCCGTGAAATCGCGGAACAATTGGCCAAGAGTTAAAACAAAAGGTTTTTAAATTTCGCCGGCAGTATGTCGACTGAGCATGCTTGAAATCGTATATGGGTATTTTCTAAAAACCAAATGGTGTTTTCTATGGAAAAAGATTGTTTTAAAGACAAATTAAGGAAGTACAAAACTACTTGTATACGCCACGTTACCCATATTTCTGACTTTGTTATGGTTTCTCAGAATTTGCAGCTCAATGAAATCGGTCTCTTCCTAAGTATTATAAATATGCATAAATAGATTAGAGTGATGGGTATGTACTATAGATGTTCAGTGCTTACGTGTACATTAATCACTTAAAAACAAAGTTCTATTATTTTTCAGAAGACCATTTATAATCCTTTTATTATAAAATTGAGAAAGGAAATGGGGAATGTGTCAAAGCGACAACAACCCGATCATAAAGCAGACAACAGTCGAAGGCTTGCATGTCAACGCAATGTTACAATTTGCAAAAAAAAAAAAAAAAAAACGGTCAGGAGCGTTTAGGATATTTTCCGACAACTGTTTTGATTTATGAAACATATTTATTGAAATTATGCAATATCAATTTACGGAAAAAACACTTAAAAGGCTTACTTAAATCTTCCGGTGGAATTTTAATGTCTGGATTATGTCTTGTCAAATTTGTACGCCATTAAAATGAATCGATATTTGATGTAACACAATTTTAAAATATCCACCTAAAATAAAAATACACACTGTACAATATTTTTTTGTTATATCTGCATTATCTGTTAACGAATTTCTGTACTACAAAAACTTGAATCAGATATACCAGGCTTATGATTTTGTACACCAGACCATCGTTTCGGTTTTTTTTTTTAAATTAACAAATATTGTTTTAGCATAGAGACGCGTTATGTTAATTTATGTGTTGTTACCTGTCGTTGTGTTTCTCATTTAAACGCAAATGGTTTCCTCGTTACTTGAGACAAAATTGTGTTTTACATCTAACTTCACCAAAATTAATATCAAACAACTTATTGCCCAAGGTTGAGAAAGGAGTTTATACTTAACAAGCTTGAAGAAAACTGTGGTGCGAGGTTCAACTGAGTATCACTGAGTATCTTGATAGATATTATATCAACAAATTTGTTACAATTTTTCAATGACGTAAACGTTTAAGGATATTTCATTTTAGAAATTTCCATATACACATTTTATCTTCCCTGTTGGTATAGCTGCTAAATGCTGTCTAAATGTTTACTCCTAATAACACTGTCATACTTTTATAGTGCTGAGAACAAATCATAATAACAATGTCATACTTTTGAAGTAGTGCAAAACAAGAATGTGTTCATAGTACACGGATGCCACAACCGCACTATCATTTTCTATGTTCAATGGACCGTTGAAATAACTACCTTGATCAAAAACTTTAACCTGAAGCGGGACGAACGGACGGACGAATGTACGGACGAACGGACCCACAGACCAGAAAACATAATGCCCATAAATGGGGCATAAAAATCCAATGTTGTATGAAAAAGGTCATCTGTAAGTCAAACAAACAATATGAAAGAAGTCATTAGTATGATTGGAAACCAAGAGACTGAAACAGTTCTTCAGTTTTGTAATGTTTACGTTTACGGATTAATGCGAAACTCAGCATGCGTAGAATTTATAATTAGTATCCAAGTTCTAAATTAATAATGGTCAGATCTAAAGCACCAGAGAGTTTGTATATTGTATTTTAGCATTGTAGAACTTAATAGAATAACTTTCCTTGACAAATTGAACTTGAAGTTCAGATGTCAAAGACAAACGACAACCGATAGCATGATTGAAAAAGACGTGAGGAAATTACATGTTTAAAGACATCATAGCAATCAACCTCTATCAACTTAAGTAAACTGGTTTCCCCAAAGGAAAGTACGAACATCTCTCAATCACAATCGTCTGTCAATTGTAAACGTTTGGAAAAGGATGATAGAAAAAAATAAGAATTCCGAAACAATTTCAAGCTCAGCTATTTAATTGTAAGATTTTGTGATAAGCTAAAACAGCCACTTTTTCTACATGCTTGTGTCTCTGTTAGATATATTGTCTCATTGACAAACATACATCTCCCATTTTTATATTAAATTATTGATGTATCAGCAAGAGTTAAATTTATATTGACCTATTTAATATGATGTGTTCCATTAAGGGATTTATTATTGTTGATATTGACTATAATATAAAAATGTCTGCTCTACTTAAAGACATCAACATATATTCTTTTAAGTATGTAAAGGTTACATCAGTGTTTGAATATATTTATTCAGAAAATAAAAACATAAAACAATATAATCGGTAGTTTATTCCTGAGATTTGTATCACACGACTTACTCTTTTAATTCTATTACCTTTCTTTGCTGTTATTTGAAATTTATACACTTACTTAAGGTATGTAAATTTTAAAGGTTTTCCATATACACATTGTTCCCTCTCTGTTGGTATTACTGCTCGAACTTATTTACAGGTTTACTACTAACAACTAGTTGATACCTTTAAAATGGTGAGAACAAATCCAATCATATGCACATGTTGTATAAAAAAGGACATCTGTAAGTCAAACAAACAACTTTAAATGAATACATTAATATATTTGGTACCAAGAGACCTTAACGGTTCTTCAATTTTGTTACGTTTACATTTGCGGATTAATTTGAAACTCAGTATGAGTAGAATCTATAATTAGTATCAAAGATCTAAATTGACAGTGATCAGATCTAAAGCACTAGAGGGTTTGTATATTGTCTAGTAGCATCGTCAAACTTAATAGAATAACTTTCCTTGACAAATTGAACTTCAAGCTCAGATGTTAAAGACAAACGACATTCGATAGCATGATCGAAAAAGGCTTAAAGACACTACATTTCTAAAGATTTCATAGCAATCAGACTTCATCAACTTTGGTACACTGGTTTCTCCCAAGTAAGGTACGAACATCCCCAATGTGACAATCATCTGTCAATTGTAAACGTTTAGAAAAGAATCATGATATACAAAATAAAAAAACAAAATTGCAAAGCAATTTCAAGCTATGTGATTTAATTGTAAGATTTTGAAACAAATTAAAGAAGTAAAAATTTTCCACATGTTTTTGTCTCTATCGGATAGTTGTCTCTTTGACGAACATACATCTCCAATTTTTATATCAATGTAACATCAAGTGTAAAACTGCATTAACCTATTTAATATGATGTGTTTTATTTAGGGATTTCTTATTGTTGATATTGACTATAATATAAAAATGTTTGCTCTAATTAAAAGACATCAACATATATTCTTTTAAGTATGTAAAGGTTACATCAGTGTTTGAATATATTTATTCAGAACATAAAAACATAAAACAATATAATCGGTAGTTTATTCCTGAGATTTGTATCACACGACTTGCTCTTTTAATGCTATTACCTTCCTTTGCTCTTATTTGAAATGTATACACTTACTTAAGGTATGTAAATTTTTAGAAATTTCCATATACACATTGGTCCCTCTCTGTTGGTATTACTGCTAGAACTTATGTAGAGGCTTACTTCTAACAACTAGTTGATATCTTTAAAATGGTGAGAACAAATCCAATCATATGCACATGTTGTATGAAAAAGGTCATCTGTAAGTCAAACAAACGACTTTAAATGAAGTCATTGATATGTTTGGTACCAAGAGACTTTAACGGTTCTTCAATTTTGTTATGTTTACATTTGCGGATTAATTTGAAACTCAGTATGAGTAGAATCTATAATTAGTATCAAAGATTTCAATTGACAGTGATCAGATCTAGATCACTAGAGGGTTTGTATATTGTCTTTTAGCATCGTTAAACTTAATAGAATAACTTTCCTTGACAAATTGAACTTCAAGTTCAAATGTTAAAGACAAACGACATTCGATAGCATGATCGAAAAAAGCTGAAAGACACTACATGTCTAAAGATTTCATAGCAATCAGACTTCATGAACTTTGATACACTGGTTTCCCCAAGTAAGGTACGAACATCCCCCAATGTGACAATCATCTGTCAATTGTAAACGTTTAGAAAAGAATCATGATATAAAAAAAAATTGCGAAGTAATTTCAAGCTATGTGATTTAATTGTAAGATTTTGAAACAAATTAAAGCAGTCGCTTTATCCACATAGTTTTGTCTCTGTCGGATAGTTGTTTCATTGACGAACATAGTCATACATCTCCAATTTTTATATAAATGTATCAACAAGTGTTAAAATTGTATAAACCTATTTAAAAGAGGGACGAAAGATACCAAAGGGACAGTCAAACTCATAAATCTAAAACAAACTGACAACGCCATGGCTAAAATGAAAAGGACAAACAAACAACAGCACACACGACACAACATAGAAAACTAAAGAATAAACAACACGAACCCCACCAAAAAACTAGGGGTGATCTCAGGTGCTCCGGAAGGGTAAGCAGATCCTGCTCCACATGTGGCACCCGTCGTGTTGCTTATGTGATTACAAATCCGGTAAATAGTCTAATTCGGTAGTTCACATTCATGAAAGGGAAGGGGATTGTAGTTACGACGTAAGGAACATATCCGATATCATTTGTGAAACGGTTATTCCATAACGGTCAACCAACTCGTGATGGCGTCCATAAAATTTACGAAGGGATGATTTCAACTTCACCATTTGGAACTCTTGGTTTAATAGCTTCCTTGTGAGCAGCAACCCTCTATCAAGAAAATCATGATAGGAAATGCAAGCACGGGAATATCGTATCAGTTGGGAGATATATACCCCGTATGCAGGGGCTGCTGGAATGTTGCTACTTAGAAATGGAAAGTTCACAATTGGAAAGCTGAAATCATCTCTTTTGTCGTAAAGTTTTGTTTTCAACCGACCCTCACTGTTAATTTCTAGCGGTAAGTCAGGATATGAGGCCGACTTAACTGTATCTGTAGTATCCTTTATCTCTAGCTCGATTGGATAGATGTGTTCCACATAGTCACCAAATTTTGAAATATTTAGTGAAAGAACATCATCTATGTAGCGAAAAGTAAAGTTAAAGAATATTGCTAACTTCTTATCTTTCTTCCTAAGAAGTTCCTGCATGAAGTCATATGTGTTCCATTTGGGGATTTGTTATTTTTGATATTGACTATAATATAAAAATGTCTGCTCCACATAAAAGACATAAACATGTATTCTTTTGAGGCTGTAAATGTTACATCTGTGTTTGAATGTATTTATTTAGAACATAAAGACATAAAACAAAATGATCGGTAGTTTATTTCTGAGATTTCTATCACGCTACTTGCTCTTTCAATTGCATTATTTCCCTTTGCTGTTATTTGAAATTTATACATTTAATTAAGATATGTAAATAATAGAAATTTATATATGCATATACACATTGTTCCCTCTCTGTTCGTTTAGCTGCTTGAACTTATTTACAGGTTAGATACTAACAACTAGTTGATACCTTTAAAATGCTGCGAACAAATTCCATCATATGCACATGTTGTGTGAAAAGGGTCATCTGTAAGACAAACAAAAAAATAGGAATGAAGTCATTAGTATGATGGATACCAAGAGACTGTAACATTTGTTTAATTTTGTTTTGTTTACGTTTACGGATTAATGTGAAACTCAGTATGGGTAGAATCTATAATTAGTATCAAAGATCTAAATTGACAATGATCAGATCTACGGCACTAAAGAGTTTGCATATTGTCTTGTAGCATGGTCAAAACTTCGAGTTCAGATGTCAAAGATAAACGACATCTGATAGCATGATTGATAAGGCTTTAAGACAATACATGTCTACAGATATCATAGCAATCACCCTTTATCAACTTTAGTACACTTGTTTCCCCCAAGGACAGTACGAACATCTCTCGATGTGACAATCATCTGTCAATTTTAAAAGTGTAGAAAAGAATCATGATGGAAAATAAATAGAATTCCGAAACAATTTAAAGCTATGTGAATTAATTGTTAAATTTGGTAACAAATTAAAGTTGCCGCTTTATTCAAATGCTTGTGTCTCTGTTGGATAGTTGTCTCATTGACAAATATTCATCTCCCTTTTTATATCAATGTATCAGCAAGAGTTAAATTTGTATTAACCGGAAGAAGGCTTGAAGACATTACATGTCTAAAGATATCATAGCTACCAGCCTTCATCAACTTTATTACAATGGTTTCCATAAACATGATAAAGGCAAGTAAAAACATCTCTCAAAGTGACAATCCTCTGTCAATTGTAAACGTGTAAAATAGGATGATAAAAAAATTTATGATGTACAAAACTACATGTATACGTCACATCACAAATATGTCTGACTTAGTATGGTTTCTTAGAAGTTGCAGGTGAATGAAATCGATCTCTTCCTAAGTATTATAAAGATGCATAATTAGATAAAAGTGATTAGTATGTAGTAAAGATGTCCAGTGCTTACTTGTACATTAATTAACTACTTATTGACTATGATATAAAAACAAATATAAAAAGAAGATGTGGTATGATTGCCAATGAGACAAAGTCCTTTTATTTTTCAATTGACCATCTGTAATTCTTGTCTGATGCTTAAATGTCAACGCAATGTTACAATTCGGAAAAGAAAATGATCAGGAGCATTTTGTTTTCTTTCCGACACGACTGTTTTGATTTAATTTATGCAATATCAATTTACGGGGAAAAAAACTTGAAATGCGTTATTAAGTCTTCCGGCGAAATTTTTAGGTCTGGATAAAGTCCTGTCAATTCTGAACGCCATTAAAATGAATCGATATGTGATGTAACACAATTTAAAAAACACCTCACCATAAAGATACACAATGTTGTTTGGTTATGTTTGCATTACCGGTCGTTAACTAATTTCTGTATTATGAAAAAAATCCAATCAAAGGTACAAGGCTTATAATTTTGTACACCATACCAACGTTTCGTTTTCAAGAAAGATATACCAAGTATTGTTTTATCATAGAGACGCTTACTGTTAATTTGTGTGCGGTTATATGTCGTGGTGTCTCTCATTTAAACGAAAATGTTTTCCTCGTTATATGAGACAAAAATGAGTTTTACATCTTACTCTACCAAAACTAATATCAAACAATTGATTGCACAAGTTTGAAATTAGAGCATGTATTTGATAAGCTTGAAGAAATCTGTCGTCCGGAGTTAACTTAAGTATCACAAAGTACTATCTTGATAATTATTTAATTTATATCAACAAGTTTGTTACCATTTTTCAATGACGTTAACACTTGAGGTATGTAAATTTTAGAAATTTTCATAAACACATTTTATCTTCCCTGTTGGTTTAGCTGCTAGAAGTTGTTTAAATGTTTACTCCTAATATCAAGGTCATACTTTTAAACTGCTGCGAACAAATCCAATCATATGCACATGATGTATGAAAAAGGTTATCTGTAAGTCAAACAAACATCTGTGCATGAAGTCATTGATATGCTTAGTACCAAGTGACTTTTAAGGTTTTTCAATTTTTGTTTTGTTTACGTTTACAGATTAATTAGAAACTCAGAATGAGTAGAATCTATAAAGAGTATCCAAGATCTAAATAGAATAAGATCATATATAAAGCACTTGAGGGTTTGTAGCATCGTCAAACTTAATACAATACATTTACTTGACAAATTGAACTTGAAGTTCAGATGTTAAAGACATCCAATAGCATGATTGAAAAAAAAGGTTTGAAGACACTACCTGACTACATGTCTAAAGCTTTCATAGCAATCAGCCTTCATCAACTTTAGTACACTGTTTCCCCCAGGGAATGTACGACATGGTCTCGATATGACAATCATCTGTCAATTGTAAACTCGTAGACAAGGATGATAGAAAAAAATTACCCAAACAATTTCAAGCTATGTAATTTAATTGTAAGATTTTGTAACAAACTGAAGTTACCGCTTTATTCATATGTTTTTGTCTCAGTTGGATAGTTGTCTTTTTGACAAAAATACGTTTCCCACTTTTATATTAATGTATCAGCGAAAGTTAAGTTTGTATTGACCTATTTAATATGATGTGTTCCATTTAGGGATTTGTTATTGTTGATATTGACTATTATATAAAAATGTCCCCCCTTCTTAAAAGACATCAACATATATTCTTTTAAGTGTGTAAATTTTACATCTGTGTTTGAATATATTTATTCAGAAAATACACACATAAAACAAAATGATCGGTAGTTTATTCCTGAGATTTGTATCACGATACTTGCTCTTTTAATTGCATTATTTCCCTTTGTTGTTATTTGAAATTTATAAATAATTTATTACTATAAAAATATTTAAATATTTGGACACATGCAATAGATATTGAGGAATATACATGTTGCATAGTCGTTCTTTTTATTAAATATATTTCAGTTTGAATGAACAAGTGTTTAAAATGTTCCCATGTTGTGAGTGTTAATCAAATATGTTTATGAAAGACCTTCGAAAGATTTTTTAACGGAAAGTTATCTGTAAAAACCGGGAAGATGTGAAGAAAGACAACTCTGTTAGTAGCATTGGAAGAAGGATAAACATCCGAAATGAATGGAAATGACGAAAAGTACATCTGGAAATCGTGTTTTTTTTTCTTTTTAATCATTAGGGATGACAACAAACTACAGTTTGGATACTATATTTAGGGTTATTTAGGATAGCGCACTATATTGATTGGACATTAAATCCACATTAGTATAAATTTTGTATATCATTTATTAAATATAAGGATAATGAAGTCTTTATCTAACCTCGAGAGTTTCCCTATTGTATGTGTGGTCAAAGTTAATTTTATATCGTTTTTTTAGATTTTGTATCTGGCTTTTTAAGGATTTTTGGTTGTTTTACATAGCAATAATACTATGATTAAACAAAACTTTTCCAAGGTTCATTTGTACACGAAGAGAAGGCAAATGAAGTAACCAAATATGATAATTTTATAACTGTTGTTGAGATATGAACAATTGGTGCATTTGCATTTGTATTTGTATCTTTAGGGCATGAATAATCTATTGAAATTGCAATCGTTAAGATAAAGTCAACATGGTTGCTATGCAAAGTATTAAAGTACTAGCTGAAATGCGGTTATTTGATCAATCAAATATTTATTTAGCTATCACTATTTACTTACAGTAAATACCTAATTGAAAAACAAGGAGCATGGAGTAGATCAGCATTAGATATCCAACTGTGTAAATATTGATATCTTAATTACACTTCCTTAAACTATCATGTATTTTGATTGGTTAATAGCCAATGAAAGTGTCTTGTATTTTCCTTTATCAAATAATTGTCGTTGATGTTTTACCATTTCCGGGTTAACAATACATAGGGATAAATCGTGTTAACCTTATCTGTCGTGGTATATGCCAAAATGCATATGCCTACTTATCAATCAAGAAGATGTTCGATAATGTGTGTGCTTTATTCAATAAATAAGGCAGCTACAATGTATATTTTGCTGTCGTTTTGAGGAGATAGAATAAGGACATTTTAATTCGATTTTTACCTTATCAACCTTTCATTCGTATTAAGATTCGATTTAGTTAAACATTTGTTGTTCAAGATGGATTTTGTCAGAGAGAGAGAGAGAGAGAGAGAGAGAGAGAGAGAGAGAGAGAGAGAGAGAGAGAGAGAGAGAGAGAGAGAGAGAGAGAGAGAGAGAGAGAGAGAGAGAGAGAGAGAGGGGAAATTTTGTTTCCTCTCGTGTGTTTATCTAAGCAATACTGTATATTTAGTAATAAGTAGATGATAATTCCTGTACACGTGAAATTCTTCCTTGTTAAATTAAGTGCAAACGAGAAGGTAACACCTCCTGAAACGAAAGCTGATTTTTATCAGCAAAAGTTTGAGGAGAGGATAAGGTAAGTTATAGTCCCGTTTGGGGAAGACGCAATTAATTTGATCTTCTGTAACATTGTTAGGTTATGTTAAATAAATATTTTTCTAAGGGACCCATGTTCAACTTGTTTAGTTTTACCGTGAGTTTTGTAGGATGTTATTGATCTTTTCGACTTTTTAAAAATGTGTTTGATGTTTTTGTTTGACTTAAGTTTTTGTTTGGTATCTTCTACCTCTCTTTTGCAATTACTTTTTAAACGCTTAATATATACTGTTGTCATAGAAGTGAGGTGACGCTTAATATATACTGTTGCCATAGATGTGAGGTGACGCTTAATATATACTGTTGTCATAGAAGTGAGGTGACGCTTAATATATACTGTTGTCATAGATGTGAGGTGACGCTTAATATATACTGTTGTCATAGAAGTGAGGTGACGCTTAATATATACTGTTGTCATAGATGTGAGGTGACAGATGCTAAATAGATAACAAAAAACAAACTGGCAAAGCCATAGAAAAAAACCAAGCAAATGAAAAACAACAGTTTACAAAACAAGCTTGGTAAACTAAAACTGGTCAACATGAAACCCACAAAACCAGCGTGTACCCAAAGACCTACTATTTGAACCAAACAATAAAAATGCAAAGAAAAAAAGATATGATACGTATGCATAAGCAAAGACACTTACTGGCGAGGATCCTGAAATTGAACAATTACAATAACATAATGATTTGTTAAACTAGTTCCTTTACTATTCCATGATTTCCTTTCTTCTATCTTGATCAGTGAAATATTCCTGTTCCTATATCTGTTTCTGCTGATTGTATCTGCCTCGAGTTTCGTATCTCCTGTCAAGAAATTATGTTTGTTAGAGGGTCCAATATGGTTCTAATGTTGTTCCTTTTAAAAAAACAACATTATTGGCATTGAGTTTTATATTAGAAAGCCACTTGACGTTGATATGTTGTCTCAATTTCTCCAAATATATGTTTCTTTTACTATTGCTATTCTAAGTTTGTATTGATTATTTATAGAAATAAAATGTGTTTTTACAGACAATCCTAACATATCTGTAAGTTTCTGATTGCAATATTTATATTTGAATCACATACTTCAACCTTTTTTATTTATGTGTAAGCTAATCATTCTTTTCATAACAAGCTTGATATTAAACTGTCAATCAACTCCAGAAGAATGGAATCATTTTTTATTTGAATTCATTATTTGCATAAAATGTAATGAATTCTTGCCACAATTCAATTTGAAATTCTTAATTTGAAATTAAGTGTAATGTCTCTTGCCTTTGTAATTGCACATAATTTAATAAAAATACAACTACATATTACTTTCTACTCGGTGTAAACCCGGTCAGGCTAACATATTTTATACATTTCATTGTGCATGAACGTGTCCTTATAACACAATTTCAAGCCTATTACACAGATGCGTTATATCCTTTGTTGGCTGGTACATTCCTATCACAAAACAATTTACCTGATGGTTTATTTAAAATATATTTTTCCCAATTCAGTGATTGTGAATAATGAAAGATGCGGGCTTTTCGTCAATGAGACAGCAATCCAACGACATAAAACTATGGACATCTTGAGCTCAACACACAGTCAAATTTACCTTCATCTGAAAAGCTCAAAGCTAAATATATGAACTCAAGGGATGTATAATTGCGAATAAATATAAGGAGTTGTATGACTTAAATAGAATAGCCAAATTTATTGATAATACCCTCGAGAATCAGCTATCCGCTAGTTACGGTTTTGACAAAGTGCTAGTAAATGAAAACAAAATGGCAATAAACCTCGTCCGTCCAATGCGCCTGTCTGGATTTACTTTCAACACTAATTTTCAAATCCTACAAAGCATACATTGGCTAGTGGTATAGGGAGAGGCTTGTGATATCAGGAAACATGTTTAACCCGTCGCATTTTTGCACCTGTCTCAAGTCAGGAGCATCTGGTCTTTGTTAGTCTTGTATGATGTTTTATTTAGTTTCTTATGTATGTTTCGAAGTTTAATATGATGTCCATTATCACTGAACTAGTGCATATATTTGTAAGGGGCCAGCTGAAGCACGCCTCTGAGTGCGGGATTTTCTCGCTGTATTGAAGACCCATTGGTGGCTTTCGGCTGTTTTATGCGCTTTGTTCGGATGTTTGTCTCTTTGACACATTCCCCATTTCCGTTCTTAATTCTATTATTTAGATTTTTTTTTGTATGGTACTTCTACATATCTGTGAATGTGTTTTTCTTTCTTCAAAATACCATTGTAATTATTTTTTTCTCAAAACACACACAAGCCAGTCAAAAACAATCTGCACATTTTTTAAATGTAGATTTAAGATAGTACTCGGAAGAAGGTTGTAATTACAATTCTAGCACATAAGTTTTATGAAGTTTTGTAAAAAAGGAATTAAAAGATTTTATAACATTGTAAAAATGTCAAATAATTTGTACTCATCTTTGAATCATTCCGCTTTTATTTCGGTTCAAGTTGGTACTGTATTTATTTGAAGTCCGCCTACGTTATATCGTCCATTCTTATATATTTCAGTTGAATTATACTTTATGTACTTGCATATTTGATCATCATATCCTGGATTATAAATGCTAACCTTTTGAGGCCATATCGTTTTTCTAACTTGTCATTTGCTACTCATTTATTAACGTTAAAGATTGATTACTTCCGATAAACATTTTGAAATGAAGCTTTAATGTTTCGGAAAAGATTTTATTATCATCATATCTTTTATTCGTTAAAATTGAATGCTGAACTGTGTCAATTTCATATTGATGTTTTAATCTTATTTTTCTCAAAATCCGTTATTTAGAATGTTTCTGCATCTATAATAGTTTTTATAATTTAATTTCGATGTATTTTCTAGGTTTGAATTTGATATAAAATTGCATTTGAAAATGAAATAAACTAATTTTAGTATTTCGGTTGCATATCATGGGCTTTGTTGTGACCTTTTTCTATCATCTTCTCTGCTTTGAAATAAATACAGAAATTTCGAGGATGTGCACGTGGTAATATTATTGATACTCTAGTTTTTTTCGACCGAAAAAAAATCTACGTTTGTATAATAAGTTCCTTGTTTGTTGTCTTTTCTTAACCAATCCTTATTAAATGTAAACGCATTATTTATCTTGGCACAAAATCAATAAAAATTGATATATAATTTTATGCTTTTTCAACTATTTCTAAGTAACCATAATTTAGATAAATTTGACCTAAATATTGTAAGAATTATCAAAAGACAAAAAACAAACAAACAATCAAACAAAAAGACAATCAGAGAAAAAAATTGGAGTGACAAATGCCACAGCGCATGCCACATTTAAGTGATTTGCATACTTTGTGTTTGGGTTTGGATCAAATATCTATTACGGTTTAACACTCAATAAAAAGGATGCATAATCCTCCTACATGGTCTTAATCTACCACAACAATCTAGGTTTCATTTGGATGACGAAACATCTATTCACATTTATTTATTCTAATCCTGGTGTTCGCATTTCATAATACTGTCTATTGTTTATTTGCCAAACGTGTGTTTTGTTGTAAAGTACATTTTGATTGTATACAAGTGTAAAGAATAACTTTTATCTGTGTGTTATTAAACGTTGATTGGTTTTTAATTACTTAAGATGAAAAGATATTTAAAATATGAAAACTTTCTGAAACAAATTATTTTCATATTAATATTTTACTATTGTTGGCAGGTTAAAACTAAATGTACTTTAACATGTTATCATCGGTAACGGATGTATGAATACATGTAAAAGTCAACAATGTCAAGGAATGATAAAAATCGGAACCAAAAGAGATCTGAAAATTCATTGAAAATATTTTGCAATGCTAGTATGTAAAAGTAATGTTAAACTTTTCGTTTATCAGATGACAGTGACGCGTTAAACAGATTTTGAAATCAGATAAAAAAAAATATTCACAATTTTGCAGCCTGTCTTTAAATAATTTTAATTGTAATGTATTTCATGATTTATAATGAGTTTGTTGCATGCTAAGCTCTAACACAAAACATATGTTAAAAAATACAGCATGTAACCTAGTGGCACTACATTCATCAAAGCAATTGTAAATACTCATCTACAACAACGATGTCACACTCAAAAAGAAATTCATTCACTTTTGTGATAACCGGTATTAAATATAATTGTTTATGAAAACAACGAGCGAAATAACAGTAGTGTGAAATGATAGCAGATGTTTTGTTACGTTTTATGTGAAATCGTGATTCTTATTAAAATACCGGTAGTTCCCCTTGTTTTTGTCCTCCTTTAGTATTCTAATACTTTTCAAATTACGATCTGATATCACATAACTGTCACTTTGTTCAAAATGCTAGCGTGATTTTTGACAAGTATTTATTATATGTACAAAGCTCCGAATTCCCTCTGCATAGTTGCGAATGGAAACAGATTACTAAAGATTCCCGTTCGTTTTTGCAATGGCTTATATACAAAGTTCATATAAGTAAACGATTGATTTGCTCATTTATTACTGATGAAGTGACCTGTCTATAACCCGGCAAAATTATGGAAACTAATGAATTTATTGTTTTATATTAACGAGGTTAAATCAAATGTGTAAACTTACAACGAACACAGGGTCATATACATATATGAACAGCTGCCAAGTAATTTCTATCGATTTGAGGATATTTGAACATACTAAATTTGCTTGCTAATGTTTGATACTATTTCTTGATTTGAACTTTCGTAAATACTTTGCTTACATCAAAATGTCGTTGACTGAAATTGAATAACTTGTATTTATCATGTTTTTCAATAACAGCTGATCAAATCGCTGAATGAACCCCTAATAAAATTAGGACACTAACATTCTCTATTGACAATGATATCTGGGTGTAAATTGCATAATAAAATTTATTAACGGAAAGGGTGAATATGTCAAAGACACAACAAAAGGACTAAAAAACAAATAAAGATATCCGAGCTACCACCCTCAATGTATAACTAATACAAAAACACAAGACTAAAAGAAGGATTCATTAAAAGCAACAGAACAGTTTTCATGAAAATCGGTAAAGATCATAATGCTACAAGTTTTACAAATACTATTATACATAATTGTGATTTGAATCCAAACAAAGATACAATACATGTAAATTAAAACTAATCGAATTAGACATTATGTACCTGTTTTTATAAATATTGAAATGATATGCCATTACAGACATATTAATCTTAGGTTCATATTTAAAAAAGTCGTATCTCTTTACGTCGAGACACTCAAAGATACAGTGGATTAACTTTGCTCCCAAACGACTATAAATGTATGTAGTGACGTCACAGCAACGGTTAAACTTAGGTTTAACTGTGTACAGTGTCTGATGAAAATAACATAATAACACACGTACAGATTATGTGCATTAACCTTGTGTAATAAAAACCATAGTTTCACCTACCCTTGAGGGCCATGGTAATACTATTAATTACTTTTGTCTACTATAGATGATGGAAAAGTGAATTTATCCAATTTATATAATTCATTAGCCTTCTGGCGATAAGTAGTATGACATTGAACTGATTTAAAGCTAATATTGTTGATAATTGCAAACTATGTAACATTGACATTTATTACTGAACTTTGTCATGCGGATAATAACCTTGTTTAAGTCTAAACAAATAATGTAAATATCACGAAAACCACTCAATATTCTCAGATGGGTTCAAGACAGGAAGTGATCTTTAAGTGATACATGGTTGTTTGTTGTCTTCGTGCCTTTTCAAGATCACAACTCTACAATACAAGTTGATGTGGAAAACAGCAATGAGCCAATAGCATCCAACGATCTTAAGACCACAAGATACCAAGAGAGCTATGATTGCAGTTCAGTGCATATTTTTAAAAACGGTTCATATATGAGATATTCCTGAAATATGCCAAGCACGAAACATTTTACATAAAAATATCGTAATACTGAATTTTCATGACTTAAGCTTCCTTTTTCTCATATGCTTCTTTGTATTTCACATGACGCACAAATCAGTTCTAATAGACATTATAGTACATATGACTGTGGCTACACATTGAACATTGTTTCTTTGTTTGAACACTAGCCGAAATCACAAAGACTACATACGAAGAAGATATGGTATGAGTGCCAATGAGAAACTATCCATTCAAGTCATAATTCTTCAAAAAGTAATCCATTATAGGTCAAAGTACGATCTTCAACACGGATCCTTGGCTCACGACGAATAGCAAACTATAAAGGGACCAAAATAATGACTAGTGTCGAATCATTCAAAAAGGAAAACCAACGGTATAATCAATATAAAAAACTAGAAACGAAAAACAATTATGAATCACATAAACATCGATAACTAATTACTGAACATCAGCTTCCTAAATAAGGGCAGATGCTAACAAATACAATGGGTTTAAACGTTTTGATAGGTACCCACCGTCACCCTAATCTGAAACAATAGTGTTACATCACAACATATATATAAAAACAGTAGTATACCGCTGTGAGATATTAAACAATTAAAAAAAAACCAACAACGATAACCTTGAACAAAAATCTTCCAAATACAAAAATAAACACAGTAAATGAAAATAATTTTGTTGTAAGGTATACTGTTAAAATGGAGAAGGCAATATTATTTTTAATAATTTTGTTCATATTTCGAAGAAGTATGCATATTTCTATGTATAACATAATTGGCTTTCTATTATTCATACCCCAAAAACAGATTACCTTAACTGAATTTGGCAAAACATGGTAGTCTTTAATGCTATTCAACTTCGTTTTTTATGATACATTTTTTACTTGTTTGATTCGAGCGTCATTGGTAAATCTTTTGGATGCGAAACACGTGTTTGGCATACACAAATTTAATCCTGGTGTTTTCATTTATTAATAAGAATCATGAATATTTATGAGTTTACCATGTAGTTTGGTCGAGTAATCCTGTCTTTGTTCAATAATTCTCTTTGGATTGTCATCTTTTGTCATTTTTAATTCAAAAAGGCTATTATAAAACAGGAACTTAAGCTAGTTTTTACGCAAGATAACATTTGTAATGTATATGTAATGAAACAAATATTGAACAATTCCAATACAGTTAGTCTAAAGGCTCACATTTGACAGTAAATGCCTGATTATGATTTAAGGACGGCTTTACAATAGACTGTACAGATACATTTTATCTTGATATTCATAACATCTATTATACAAGTAGACATCGAACTTGTACTTTAAAATGAATCACGATTTTGATATCTACAAATAAGGTTGTACTGACACATTTTTATCATATACTTTTACCCATGCTCGACTTATCTATAAAAAATTACAGAATCACAATAAGATAACAAAAAAGTAAAAATAACTGGTTAAAGCTCGAATCATCATTTCAATACTCAGCACCAAAAACTCCGAAGACACTAAGTGCCGATACAAGGCCTTTGCTGAAGCTTAAAGGTAGTTCAAAGCCAAATTAAACTAATGATTTAGGACTAGAATATCAACACCTCCGGAAAAAAAACCAAGACAAAGGCATACTTAGAAAAGCACACAAATGTGCAATGCTAAAATTCAAACATTGACTTTTTGTATGACCATTATACATTAATCATTGGACAGCAATATATGTTCAGTTGTGTAAATTTGTGGTACCCTAAATCAAATCCTTACCTAACAATTTATCAGTCATACAAACAGATTTTGTTTATTGAGATCTTAAACTACTGACACAACTAATGCCCTTCCGTCTTTCTCTATTTATAAACTTACCGAATGCGAATTTCACAGGATTTTAATTTCCCTTCAGAAACACGAAAAATAATATCAGCAGATCAGTTCGTATGGCAAACGTAGTATACCACTGCTCAATAGTCAAAAACCGATTAAACGGAAATTAATCCGGATCACAAGCCAACCCGAACAAAACACTTCAACGATTAGAAAATACAACTTAAAAACAGAAACAACTACATAAAAAAAAACGTCAACCTGTACTTACTGTTTCACCATAATTAACAATCAGCTTTTGAGATGTTCGTATTATTCAGATTAAAAGGATTTTTTTGCAGTGTTTTATGGACTGATGGTTAATGGGTTTTTTAACTTTGAGGTATGATGTTATGTTTTTTTATAATCAACTTCAATACATTTCTTAACAAATGAAACCCTGGTTCATCTTAGATCGTGAAATATAGATTAATAAAAATATTATAAAAGAAATTCAGATTTTAAAAGTTATGCGGATTTTCTCAGGACTTTTTTCATGGATTTAAAATTATATTTATTTAAAGTTAAAATTTTAGTTTAGCTAGCTATAAAACCTGGTTTTATACACCATTTTCTACATAACGAAATACCTGTATTAAGTTAGGAAGATGACACAGCTGTTATCCATTTGATTGATGTGTTTGAGCCACGTTTGAGCTTTTAAAGTTGCCACTTAATTAGGAACTTTCCGTTTTGAATTTTCTTCGGAGTTCAGTATTTTTGTGATTTTACTTTTTACATGTACTTTATATATCTTTTGCTGAAATTCTGTTTATAGATTGTCTAATTGATGTTGCAATTGTTAAGTTAAATGCATTAACTTAGCATTAAAGATTTCACGATATTCTTAGAATATTGGTTCTCATCTTCAGTTATAATCGATCTGAAAATACAAATGCCTGGTTCAGTTATTCCTGCTGATACCAAATAAATGTCTATTCCAAAAGTTTAAGAGTGAAAAGGAAAACACAGCACCTTTAGCTGAACCATGACTGACAGCATATTGATGAGGGTACAGTGGTGTTGATTGGTATTACCAATCTATTTGAAATGTCATGACCTGTTGTATGGATTTTCTCAGTGAAAGAATCGAATATTTCTAAATTGTATGTAGCTCCTATAAATAAGCTGTAACATACTAAGATTATTACTTATTTGGGCGTAAGACATGTACTCTGCTTAATATACTTGTTTTTAATTTTTACAATTCGGTTATTACTTGTAACTCAGATTGTCTGAAACATTAAATTTTGCCTTTTATAATTTCGAACAAATGTTATCATGGCACGAGGAAATACTGGATCAATTATCCCAGTGAAAACCTACATGTCTTCGATCCCTTTTGAACATGAAGGTGTTCCAATCAAATCAAATTCAAAACTTCCAACGTCAATTTAGGAATCATAAATATAATAGAAAATACAGTTTAATGCCATAACTAACTTCTCAATGTAGTTAAGGTGTGTGTTTAATTTTCCAATTGCATAATTCTTTTTTTTTTTTGATATACAATTTTTCTCTGCCGACCCATATTATGGCGTTATTAAAACAAACACGTAATTGAAACGTTCCGGAGTGTATTTTCGTATTTATCTAACATGAACAATGGAAAAGAAAGGACTAGACGAGAACCAATAGAGAGAACTATACAAAGTTGAATACATAAAATCTCAATGTTGATATGGAGGATCATATAATCCCAAGATCGAGGTGGGTGATCACAAAACACCGAGAAGGATAGAATCATACAAAAATTATTCACTGCAGTAGAGACCTGTTTTATGTATTCATTATTTGTTTTTGTCGCAAATTGTGTTCTCATTTACACGTTTATCCAACATCGCCGAGTCATATAATATTTTTTTCTCTCAGTGTAATCACATTGTAATGTAAACTTTCATGACAGATAGAACAGGTTCATTGGGTGAAACTAGAATTATTTGAGAGAAGAACAGTTGATTCAATATTTCGCTGTATAAAAAAGGAATAGCATCTGTGATTAAATTCGAGAATTAAAGACGAAAGACCTAATTAGAAAATTTCCACACAATATTAACCATAAATAGATTGTACATGCACTTGTATATTTAAGCAACAAAGGCCATGTGATAGGCCTAATGAAGTGCACAATTATGTACGCAATCAGCTCATTGATGCTGATCTATTTTCGATTTTTAGTGCCCTTTTCGCAGTTGCATGTGTTTAAGTTTGGCTTGACATTTTATTTGAGTTTTTACTTTACGAGGTATTTGTAAAGCTTGTTTGACCATGAAATTATAATAATGTCAAGTAATTTTTTCCAAGATTTGACCTATTGCTAAGATGTGTTACAGTTAAGGTGATTAACCAGCATGTTAACAATTGGACTGAATATTTCGGTTGAGTGCAAAAGGCGGTTGGTATTAAAAACAGAAGTATGTTCACGTCCTTGAATATGCAAGATATATTAGCCAAGCTATTTCAGTATCAGCTGTCACAGCTTCCACAGATCCCTAAGTCTTAGCTTGTAACCTTGAGTTGTATTCTCAATCGACTAATTTGATTTTAATATCAGCAAAATACAAAATACATTCAAATACAAAGATGTATATTAAGTCTTTAACTAGTTTTAGTATATTAAAGCGAATTTACCATATCATGAACTACACTGATGTATTTTGATGTAAGTTTGTTCTTGCGATTGACACCCAAACGACTAACCATATTTCAAAGTAAAGACCATTATATAAACGGTACCACATTTGCCAGTACTGGAACATATTGGTATTATGGCATTACATTGTCTCCTATTATAGTTATGGTCTATGAAACGTTGTGATTGAATTCATCAGATTACAAATGGTCTGGAATAAACATAAAACTCATTAACAGACAAAAAGAATTTATAAACGTCGAAAACTACAATTGAGATTTAGAATGATTATGAGTACGCAACTCTCTTTGTTAAAATTGCAAAAGAAAAAAAATTCAAAACGAATATCAGTTAAAATTATTTCACTATATGTGTTAAAATACCACAATTACAAGTAAAACAATATAACAAAAAGTAAAATAAAAAAAATACTGAACTCCGAGGAAAATTCAAAACGAACAGTCCCTTAATAAATGGTAAAATCAAAAGCTCAAAAACATCAAAATAGTGGATAACAACTGACATATTCCTGACTTGGTACAGGCGTATATGTAAGCTAATAATGCTGTATTAAAGCTCGTTTGCAGTTACTGAAAGTGAACTATAAATCTTCAACTGAGTATGCAGAAGACACCAACACCAATATCTGCTCTACTTTCTAGTTATCATATTACTCTTTTTAATGTTTTCGAAGGAAAAGTATAATTGCAAATGCGAAGCAACGTCGATTGTTACGGGAGGAGAGTTTTCTTATTTGCAATCATCCCACGTCTTCTCTTTTTTATTTTATAAAATACTTTTTTGCTTGTTTAACTAAATTGCTTAAAAAAATAAATAAAAGTAAAACATGGATTCGTCTTGATAATCATACATTGTATATCTTTAGGGATTTGATAAAATTGCTTTATTTTCGTGCGTGAAATAACCTTTGGAAAATTAAAGAATTTAATCAACAGGAATATATATGTTGAGAAATTGAATGTGTCTTTGCAATCTTGTATTTGACAGAAAATATATATTAGTATAATGGTTAAATTTCCATTTCCATGTTTACAAACGGGACATTTAGCGAAGTTTATAATGAAAACGAGTAGTATAAATGACTTAAGAAAGATGGTGAAATCACTTCGGTGTCCAGACCAGTAGTAGTAATCGCAATATATGTATATATAAAACATTGAGAATGTCAAGCTAAATAAAACAAAAAGCAATTTAAAAAAAACAATCGTACTTAAAAACGGTTTCATTCCCTACCTATTGTCTGTTGTGCATAATTATAAACCTGAAATTATTTAGAAGGTTTTATTATTAAAAGGAGCAAATACCATACAAAATGTTAATCATGTCTTACACAATGAGAATCATGTCATCAAATGCTTACTAAATAAACCAATTACTCTTTTAATTGCAAAAACTTTTAATACTTATTCTTAGTCTTCATGCATAATGTATTATTGAATAAACATCAATTATTCCTCAAATATAAATATGATTGAATATTTTATTTGTTCAAAATTAATTTTGCCAAATTAATTAAACCAAAAATAAAAGCTAGTGCGAAAATAATGTAGGAAATTACCCGAATAGACATTTTATAAATATTTCGATATGAGCGTCACTGATGAGTCTTATGTAGATGAAACGCTTGTCTGGCGTACTAAATTATAATCCTGGTACCTTTTATAACTATTTAAACCACTAGGTCGATGCCACTGCTGGTGGACGTTACGTCCCCGAGGGTATCACCAGCCCAGTAGTCAACATTTCGGTGTTGACATGAATATCAATAATGTGGTCATTTTTATAAATGTCCTGTTCACAAAACTTTGAATTTTTCGAAAAACGAAGGATTTTCTTATTCCAGGCATAGATTACCTTAGCCGTATGTGGAACAACTTTTTGGAGTTTTGAATCCTCAATGCTCTTCAACTTTGTACTTGTTTGGCTTTATAAATATTTCGATATGAGCGTTACTGATGAGTCTTACGTATACGAAAAGCGCGCCTGGCGTACTAAATTATAACCCTGGTACCTTTGATAACTTTTAGTGAACTATTAACAAAAAAACTATTGTAAAGATTTATTCAAACATGTACTGTACAAGTATTTAACAAATACGCACTGCATGACAGACAAAACATCTGTCATTTTTCTTTAACAGGCAGAAGATAAATTGGATGCATGTTTGAAATAATTTAGTTACAATAGTTTTGGTTATGCGGATGTCGTATCGACTTTCCCAGATTTTAAGGAGAGTGATTAATGAGTCCAATAAGATTACCTACTGTCCGTAAAGATGAATGGTGTAATGCATTATTTTATAAATTCTCATGTCATTGTTCTTATTGAATTAATTCTATTTTAGTTAACTTGTAGTGATTTCGAAGTCTCTAGCAGTGCTTGATGACGTGAATGAACTAGACAAAGTATATTTATACATCACAAGTCCTTTGGGTTTGTCTCGAAAAGATCATAATTGATATAATGTTATACTTATTTTTATGCACCGCCTTCAATTATTGGTGAACTTATTGTTTTTAGTCTGTATGACTCTTAATTCTTCTGTCTTGCATTATGTTAAAGTTTTTGGTCACTATTCTACAAAAATTTTAAAAGATACGTACATGTTTGTCCAAGATAAGACTGTGCCTTTACAAATAAAATACTTAACTGTAATAATGAGAAGTTAATACTAAGCTTTAAATTTCCAGACGAAACCATATTAAAACAAATAATTACAGTTACAACTATTCGCTCAAAAATGTTTTAGCATGACCATAGGGCCATACCTAGCAAATATACATTATAGCTTGATAAACTGTGCTAGGTTTATAAAATCGGTTGAGATAGTACAACGTTTGTTATGCTGAAACATTTGTATAAATAAACACTGTTAAACAAAGTTTTAATTTATTCATTTTTATTTTTCTGTAAACTGGAATTCTTGCTGAAAATTAATGCATTACATTAAATAATCTTTTTCATTTGTTAAAATTCAGAGATAGCTATGTTAAAACTTGGAATATAACAATAACAATTAACAATTCGTTTAGCTCTGCATAAATCGAGATTATTTTTAATAAGAGACTTATTAAGAGGCTGCACAAATTGAATTTAATATAATAAATGATATAGAAAATAAAATATTATTGATGAAATTTGAAGTAAGTGTGCTTTTATAACAGTATAAAAAGACGAGTGGTCTTTATTGCACCAATCGTTTTGTGATATCTAGAATTCATTTTCCTTATTTTTAAAAGACATTCATTATATGAAACGAATCTTAGAAATATGGAATGAAATTTCCTTTTTCCATTACTTGAATAATGGATGTCTGTTTTGATTTGTTGTAATAGTTTTGACTGTTCATATAGTTGGAAAATTACCTGCCAGGCACACACAGTGTCCTAATACTAAATTTCCGACGAGACTTGTTCGTCAATGGCTAAAATGGACAATTTCAAATAACGTGTCTAAACACATTAAAACTATTGTCAAACTTGATATATGTGCTTGTTCAGACCCTCTTGATTAATTTAATTAATCATATCTTTCTATATTTATCTTAAAACAGTCCCTGATATTGCAAAACCTGAACTATTAGTATAGACACAAATAAGTATCTCAGGATATGTCTTAAGCAAGACAAATATCCGTAAAGATATATTTTAGCCGCTGATATAACAGTAAAACAATCAATTTCCTGTTACGTGCTGAAAATAGGAAATACACATTAAAAATTATCAATTTATGTGACAATAGAATGAAAGCATCGCATTTGACATCTCTATTTAACTACGTTTCATGTAAATGTATCTTAAAACAGCATTTAAATTACGTGTGTATATAACTTTTAAATTGAAGTCAATGGTAGAGAAAATAGTGAATTAGTTGCGTTACTTCTGTTGTTGTTTTGATGTTCTGATGTTTGTATCATTGGTCTTTTATCTGAATAAAATACAGTCGATTAATGTTTTGAATGTCATTATAGTACCGCAATGGGTTCATTTTCGTATTTATTTACGCTACGTTAAAAAAAAACAATGTTAAAATACTTCGAAAGAAACTTAAAAGTAAAGCCCCTTATCAAATGGCAAAATCAGAAGATCAAACACATCAAACGAATGAACAGTCCTTTTCCTGACTTTGGTACAGGCATTTCTGTAAGTAGAAAACGGTTGATTAATCCTGGTGTTAATGCTAGCTAAACCTCTCAATTATATGACAGTCGCATAAAATTCCAATCTATTGCATTCCGTTGTTCAATCACTGATCAAAATCTGTATTTTAAATGGGTACTTTCTAACTTATCTCCCGTCATTACTTTTCCAGCTGATCACAGTTAGAAATACTGGCTGCGTTTGATCTCATTTTGTTGTGGCCTCTTTCATGCATATCCGTGGTTTTCTGAACGGCTTTGGGTCTATATTTCATTTTCCCGGCTGCCCAGTATTTGAACGTTTTACTTTCGTTTGAACAAATTCAAATGTTGACCCCAAACAAATAATATATCTTTTTGTAGTGTCATGTTATTATTGTCTTTTGTTCAATTTCTCTACTAGCAAGATATAAGTATTACGGTTTATCAAGACTACTGTACTTGAATGAAGAAATGTTTTTCACATTTATAATAAAATACTAAATAAAATGTATTTAAAAAAATTAAGAATCATTATCATTCTCCATATTGCTACTTCTAAAATCGTTTTGGATTTGTCCGTTTTTCATTCAAGCTGTCTTCATTTCTAATCAGGTGTACAATGTCCAACTTTGCAAAAGGATTATTTGTTTGTAGAGATAAAGTACTATTTGATAAGGTAGAAATTATATAAAAGTAAAATCACAAAAATACTGAATTTCATATAAATGATCATTTATGACTGGTCAAGACTCCAAATGTAGAAATTAATTAATTCCGATCTTATGTAAACAATCTTCTGTCTGGTCATCTTATCTGCAATTCAATTTTAATAATTACAACAGTTTTTGTTTGAAAAATGTAATTTTAATTAGGTTTTTGTAAAAGCGTCATGTTGGCGTTAATTGATTATTTATAGAACAGACTAGAGGAAAACAATCTCATTCATCTAAACAGGATTTTGTTGAAAAAAATAAAACTGTCGATAATATCCCTTATTTTTACTGCAAAAATGATGATGCCTCTATTTTGAAATATTTGCCGTTGTATATATAGTTTGAAACTGCTCATTCAAAAGTAAAATCACCAAAATACTTAACTCAGCGGAAACTTAAAAAAGGAAAGTCACTAATTGTAATAAAATGTCAAAATCAAAAGCATCAAACTAATGGATAACAAATGCCATATTCCTGACTTAGAAAGCTATTTTCTTATGTAGAAAATGATTGATTGAACCAGGTTTTATAGCTAGCTTTGCCTGTCACTTGTATGACAGTCGAATCAAATTCATTATATTGACAACAATGGGTAAACAAAAAAAATCCTGACACAATAGGTAAAAATATCAAAAATAGGGATAGAGCAGTTTGTGTTATCATCAAATTGTCTATGCTGTGTTTTGTATACAGGTAATATCTAATTTCTTTTTTTGTTCATGTTTTTTTCAGTCTTTTTTCGAATGATGAGTTTCAATTTCACTTATCGTTAGCCTGTTATGTACTCAAATACTACATTATACTGTAACCCCCAAAAAACTGACTATTTTGTCAGTCTAAATATCTTATAATGGCTCACTGTTTTTATGTTTCGGAAATTGCATCATTTTAAAGTTACTTGTCCTTCAAACGTTGTGGTTGTCTTTTAGATGACAATGTTCAAAGTACAGTCAGTGATTTATGGTGATACTCCATTTGATATCATTGGAAGGTTGAAACACTTGGTTTAAGTCACTGTAAATGATAACGGAATTTGATGAGACTGTCAACAAAGTGAGAGGTTTAGCGCTATTAGGTTTAATCCACCATTTTCTACATTTGAAAATGCCTGTACCATGTCAGGAATATCACAGTACTTGTCCATTCCAGTTCAGTATTTTTGTGATTTTACTTTTCACCAGATGTTTGAATAAAGTATTTGGATCAATAAATATTCAAACCTATCAAAATCAGCGACTGCCTGCCTGAATCACCGATTCAATGTCATATTCATAACACCTATTATAAATTAAGGAATATATCGACCTCATGCAAAGCTTTGAGTCCTTGTCCTACTTTAGCTAAACTGTTTGTCCATTTCAAATAATGTTAAACACTTCATTATTTTGTTTTTCAAATATTTTGGCCTATATGAAACATATATGGTCAAAACGCCCATCTGGCACAAAACAAATGGTACCGTTAATGTTGTTTTTCAGTAAATGTACTCTACTATATATGTTGTCTGCGAATAATCTCTATTAGCGAATTGTATTGAAATTGTGCATTTATGACATATCATTGTGAAATGATTGACAGATAACTTTCTTTAAATCACCTTTTTATGTCATTTACAGGATAAAATGTTCTTAACATTAACAAGCTTTCAGACATTGCTTATATCAGGAAATGAATGTTTCGTTTACTTGTAACCCATGTGTGGGTGGATATCTAAAAGTATACAATATTTAAATGATCATAGATTCACTAAAGCCTTTGTCTGTTATTCAAATTATTACTAAGAGACTTATATGTACATCATAACTATTTTGTAATGCAGTTGACGTGCTGATTTAATTTCTTGAGGTTGTAAGGTAAATGTAAATTTGGAATACACTTGATATGACTGTGTTTACATTGAATTAGGTTAACGCAATTCAGCTTTGATGTCCCATTCTGCTATACATTTTGTCATTTTCGATTGTAATATCTCTTCAACGTTTTTATTAGGTGTTGTATGTTCTTATATTTTCGCCTCAATCATTACTAAAAAGACATTGTTAATTCATCGTACGGAGCATCTGGTGCAGTAAAATTGTACATGTTATTAATCATCCTTCTGAGTATTTTTAGAGTATTTTAAATCATTTATAACGAATAATTGTGGATTCATGTCTATAGGAATTGAGCTGAAACCGGGTTTTGTTGCGGTTTATCTCATTCGATATTTAGTATTTGCATATATTTTGTTTTTTTGTACAGTTTTATGTCTTTTTGTCGTTTTTTTCTGCTTTTATTGTCACGTCTGTATTATAGGTCTTTTTCCATTATGAGTTCAGATTGATATCCATATCTTTTATAGGTTTACATACCATAGTCTGTTTGTGCTTGTCCCAAACCAATAGCATGTAATTTAGTGGTTGATTGGTTGTTGTCTGTCAAACTTGACTTTCATTTCTTGGTCTGTAAGATGCTAATGTTTTTGTTGGAATTGTTTCATTTACTGGAATGATGGTTCCTTCTAAAGCTGACAATAATTAGCTTAATGTTGAATACAATAGTTAATAAAACACCGAATATTCAACAAGGAATATACTTCCCAATATACTCGTTCTTTAATCTTTCGTGAATACGTTTCTATTTGGCACTTACAATGTACGCTATATCTCTTTATTACATATTCACTGCATCTATGGTACCTTGTGAACTTTCCATTTCTAAGTAGCAACATTCCAGCAGCACCTGCATACGGGGTATATATCTCTCAATTGATACGATATTCCCGTGCTTGCATTTCCTATCATGATTTTCTTGATAGAGGGTTACTGCTCACAAGGAAGCTATTAAACCAAGAGTTCCAAATGGTGAAGTTGAAATCATCCCTTCGTAAATTTTACGGACGCCATCACGAGTTGGTTGACCGTTATGGAATAACCGTTTCACAAATGATATCGGATATGTTCCTTACGTCGTAACTACAATCCCCTTCCCTTTCATGAATGTGACCTACCGAATTAGACTATTTACCGGATTTGTAATCACATAAGCAACACGACGGGTGACACATGTGGAACAGGATCTGCTTACCCTTCCGGAGCACCTGATATCACTCCTAGTTTTTGGTGGGGTTCGTGTTGTTTATTCTTTAGTTTTCTATGTTGTGTCATGTGTACTATTGTTTTTCTGTTTGTCTTTTTCATTTTTAGCCATGGCGTTGTCAGTTTGTTATAGATTTATGTGTTTGACTGTCCCTTTGGTATCTTTCGTCCCTCTTTTAAATTGAATTCAAATCTGAAATTTTAAGTGAGACATACCTATCTTTATAGCGTAATATCAAGTTAAAATATTTTGTGTCATGCTCATTTTTCTTGAGAAGTATACCTCATAAAAAACAATGCGCGAACAGTGAGTTCACATAGAATTCTGATATCGTGTTGAATTGAAGTAACAAAGATGTTGTCCACACCCAAAAATGTCTTATTGATTCATTTTCACGGAAACTCTCTGTATTTTCCCTTCTAGAAAGGAACTTGATATCTGATTGATGTGAAACATTATTACATATGCTATTAATTTGTAAGTTTAGAACGATGAATAATTTTGAGCTGGATGGAGATTACTCAGTTTTTTAAATCTTGATAGCGAAATATATTACTTAGATACTCTAACAGATCTTATGACTACATATTTGAGCTATGACAGTAGAAATATTAATGGTATCTCAATTTCGAAAGGTTCAAACAGTTTCGTTGAATATTTTGAAGATCCAACAGTATATATTTATGTATAATACAATTGCATGTCGACTCGAGGTGAGATTCTAACACAAACAAATGATTTGGCTGGAATCACATATGTGTTAAGCTTAACTAGTCCTGTTCAAACACCATTGTAATAGATAAAAATACCACTTACTAGTTGTGTTCGTCCGAAGCTCTTCAAACCTTCATCAGTAACGCTAACATTAAACATTTGAAAGCCAAGGACTAAAAGACTTTAACGCAAAAATGGTTATGTGACCAAAGACAACGTAAAACAGAAAGACTAATCCATCTGAGGTCAACTTGTCTGAGGGAGCTAAAATCTTAGTAAACAAGACTTTCACTTATAAATTGATTAGGGAACCGAATGCAGGGTTGAAATAAAGTTGACTTTCTATGCTTTTTAATAATTAATCAGGATGATTAGAGTATGGAGCAAGTGAAATTATTTTTTTTCTTTAAAAATGGCAAAAATTCGTACGTTCTATGTTAAAAATACTAGGGAAAAACAATAAAATAAAATATGGTCAACCGTAAGAAGCAGTAAATTTAGAATATGTAAGACTTTAGAATATAATAAGTGTGAACAGAACAGAACACTTGCCAAAGTAAATGAATATTAAAGTATTAACTGCCAGTAAAGGATTAGACTTGAAAGAATTATTTATATTTCCATGTAAATAGTAACTAAAAGAAAGATAACTAGCATAAATATCCATACTAATTCCATAAGAAATCAGACGAAACTGTTGAAAGCCTTCAAAACCAAAGTGGTAATGAGAAGTGATATAATTGCATTGAATTATTTTTCCATTTAGTAACGAAAATATACATTTTTTCAATGTAGTCACTGAATGAACACATACGTCAGTAATATGAATTACCTCAACACTTTGTCTTCTTTAAAAACATAAAAATTAACATATTTAATAATAATACCTGACATCCATTTGTCTATGAAAAAACTTAAATAACTAAAATACTGAACTCCGGGGAAAATTCAAAACGGAAAGACCCTAATCAAATGATAAAACACATCAAACGAATGGACAACAACTGTCATATTTCTGACTTGGTACAGACATTCTCAAGTGTAGAAAATGGTGAATTGAACCTTGTTTTATAACGCTACATCTCTAACTTGTATGACTGTCGTATCATTTTCAATTATATTTATAACAATGCGTCACAAAAAAAGACATAATAGGTATACAGCCATCAACACCGTGTTTTAATCTCAAATTTTGTTTTTCTAATTACAAAAATATGGAATATTATTTTTTCTTGAGCAAATTTCATTTATCGAAACTAGTTACAAACCTGAACAAATATTTTCAAGATTAAAATTTCCCGCCATGACCTTCAGATAAAATTTCACCAAAATAAAAGACGCGACTGCCAAATGATCAATATCGATTAATTGACGCATGTAGTTATCATAATTTTTTATCTTGATATAGCAATTATATGCATTGCTTGGCGGCAAAAAGTGCATATTTATGTTTTCAATATCTATTGGCCAATTACCGATTTGATTCTGTTATTACACACTTTTTAAACAAATTACTTCCCTTTGTCAACCGTAGACTCGTTCTTTACCGGACAACATTTTAAAGTATGATGAATTGAAAGTGATGTATCGGTTCTTTAACTAATGTTTTATGAAAAATAATTTCTGATGTCAAAAGTTTTTAGCTAAACAACAAATTAATGTAATTAAAAGATTTGAAAACTTTAAAGATTATTCAAACTACGCACTGGTAAATTTGCTCCTTTTGCTAGCTCTCCATTGTAAATAAAAATTAATGTCCTTCATAAGGGAGACAACTAAAAAAGGGATCTCTAATTACAGGGTCGATAACAGGAATTCGAAAATGGACTATTGCCATGCCTTCTCAACACTAGAGTGTTTACATATGTCATTGAGTATGGAAATACAGTATTTTTTCCCATTTTGTATTTAGTCCTTGCTTTAACGACAAAAAGAACATTTATTATTTTTTTAAGTTGTTCCTGGACGGCATCTTTATCCTTTAAAAACGTTAACGTTATTTGTAAGAGACTGTCATACAGCCCTTGGATGGTGTAAACTTGCAAAAAAAAAATGTATAGGGTATAATGGTGTATGGCATATGTTGCAATGGTAGAAGGTGTATGGTCCTACGGTGTATTGTGTAGGGGAAAGTGTTTAATGGTGTATGAGGAATGATGTGATTGTGTAACGAGAATATAAAGTGTAGTTATCAAAGTTTAAAACTATGCAAACTAATTTGTGATCAAAATTCGTTTTTGTAAATAAATAAACAATGTAAAACGTGTATGGTGGAAAGGTGTAACTTGTACGGTGTATTGTATTTTGGTGTATGGTGAATAGTGTAATGGTGTATGGTGTTAGTGGGAAGTCAAGTTTATACCACCAAAGGACCGTACAAGTGAGAGGTTTAGCTATCGACAAAACAAGATTCAATCCACCATTTTTTACATAAGATAATGCCTGTACCAATAGTTATTAAAGGAACCAGGATTATAATTTAGTACACCAGACGCGCATTTCGTCTGCATAAGACTCATCAGTGACGCTCATATCAAAATAGTTATAAAGCTAAATCAGGAATATGACAGTTGTTGTCTATTTGTTTGATGTGTTTGAGATTTTAATTTTAGTCATGTGATTATGGACTTTCCGTTTTTGTGTTTCCTAGGAGTTCAGTATTTTTTGAGATTTTGCTTTAACAAATTTCTATAGTGACATGAATATCAGGAGTTGCATCCCGTTTATCATTTGACTATTCAAGACATCAAAACTGATTGGAAGTTAATTTCACTAGTCTTCCATTAAGACCATCATTGTTTTTTGGTTGGTCCAAATTATGTGTAAGCTTTTGTCATCAGATAACAGTAAGACAACAGAAAATCAAGTAATTTCCACCACCCTACGAAAGAATGATAAAACTATTGATGCCAAAACATTGAAAGAAATACATTTTTTAAATAGGCAATAACGCTACTTTTTAAAATGTTTTGTCAACATACTGCAATAACAAGTTATGGTAATGCATTTCAAGTGCAATCTAAATTAGTCGTAAATGTCGCTAGAAAACCTGATAAACTATAGACCACCTACATGTCAGAAAAGTAGGACATTATTCCCTACATAGATAATAATTGTATTGTAATGAATCTTGAAACGTTTTAACCATAAGGTATGTGTTTTGGATATTTCTTTATTGTTTTTATGTCGTGTCTAAAAACTACCATCGCAATGTGTAAAGACTTTTTAAATTATATATTGTACTCTTCACTTCCCATTCGCAAATTAGACCTGGTCTATTATTTAGCTTAAATTAATAACAAAGGCCGTCGACAGTCAAACAATTACAGACAATATGAAGTCGTGCAATCTTTAAGAGTTGAACGAGTTGACATAAATCAGATCACACTTTGAGACAGGTAGAGATATGATTACTTTTAAATGTAGTTTGCCAACACGGAAACAATTTACAGGATATTTTATCATGAAAGTTTAATATTTTTATGTAAATAATTTATAAAATACATGTACTACTGAGCAATTTTGTAGATGTAAAGTTTACAGACCATCAACATACATGTAGTTATTCTATAAACACTGTCGTTTTCTCTATACTTGCAACTGGAATATTAAACTGGATACGGGTCAAACTGTTACCCATTTTCCTTCTTCGAAGTAATGAATAAAGATATATGTTCAAAAAATTCAAAAATACATTTCAACTGGGTGTTCTTTCTTAAATATATTGTTTTTACCGTTTCTTTTTAAGAATAAAGATGCTTAAGATAATTTGGAAACTCTTTAATTGATGAAGTTTTTTGTATCTTCCCTTAATAAGAAGCTGGAGAAAGATGATGAAAGTGTTGTATTTCTGTGTATGGATATCCGGGTTAATCGGTCAAGGACAAACTTCTTGTGAATTTACACCCAATGTATCAAAAACATGTTTAGACTTTTGGACGTTCACTGATATGACATATGGTTGCCTGAATGTAAAGGACAATATGGAGTTTTCTGGACTAAGAAAAATTGTTGATGGAGAACATTTTATAAGTGTCAATACTACAGACATGAATACAGGGGTAAGTGGGGTAAATTGATACAAATTCACAAAAAATCACATCAATAAAACAATTCTTTTATAGAAGAAATTACAGTATGGGTTCCAAAGACATTATGATGAAGTTGACCTAGTAATATTTACACACAACGAAGACGTAATTCAACATAATCTAACACGTTCATGTATAACTTAATGCAGCACCTGCATACGGGGTATATATCTCCCAGTTGATACGATATTCCCGTGCTTACATTTCCTATCATGATTTTCTTGATAGAGGGTGGCTGCTCACAAGGAAGCTATTAAACCAAGAGTTCCAAATGGTGAAGTTGAAATCATCCCTTCGTGAATTTTACGGACGCCATCACGAGTTGGTTGACCGTTATGGAATAACCGTTTCACAAATGATATCGGATATGTTCCTTACATCGTAACTACAATCCCCTTCCCTTTCATGAATGTGACCTACCGAATTAGACCATTTACCGGATTTGTTATCACATAAGCAACACGACGGGTGCCACATGTGGATCAGGATCTGCTTACCCTTCCGGAGCACCTGAGATCAAGCCTAGTTTTTTGGCGGGGTTCGTGTTGTTTATTCTTTAGTTTTCTATGTTATGTCGTGTGTGCTGTTGTTTGTTTGTCTTTTTCATTTTTAGCCATGGCGTTGTCAGTTTGTTTTAGATTTATGAGTTTGACTGTCCCTTTGGTATCTTTCGTCCCTCTTTTAATGACTGACTGAAAGTCCTTAATTTATATAGTATACATTATTATGTAAATGATGTGAGTTTGGACTCTATGCAACTATTTTTAGAACAAGATATTAAATCATTTTTGGAAATAATGTTGACTCAATGCTACCTTTTTAGTTACATGGATTCAATATCATTTTTGAAAAAGTTACGTCGAGTAAATGTGTCAAAATAATGAAAATATACAAGGTATATATTGGGAAAACATGTAGTCAAATAAATCAATTAGAAAGAAGAATATCATAAAACCATATAAGATATTAACTAATAAATATTATAGCCAACTTAGTGGAGGATCTATAATGGATAAAAATGATATGTAAATGAACATGTTAAGTTAATTTTTATAGAACATTATAACAGTATGGGTTCGAAAGGCTGACGGACATTGTACAATGAACTGCTGTGGTAAGTGTTGAATCAATTATATATACTTGTTCATGTTTAAAGAAAGTGGATACAATATAAAAGGCAAAATGTGGTATGATTGCCAATTAGACAACTTTCCACAAGAGATCAAAACGACAAGGAAATTAACAACTATAAGTCACCGTAAGGCCTTCAACAATGGGCAAATCCCATACCGCATAGTCAGCTGTAAAAGCTCCCGAAATAATACTGTAAAACAATTCAAACGAGAAAACTTACTGCCTTATTTATATAAAAAATATAAACGAAAAACAAATATGTATCACATAAACAAACGACAACCATTGAATTACAGGCTCCTGACTTGGGACAGGCACATACAAACATAATGTGGCGGGGTTAAACATGTTAGCGGGATCCCAACCCTCCCCTTACCTGGGACAGTGGTATAACAGTACAACATAAGAACGAACTATAAAAATCAGTTGAAAAAGGCTTAACTCATCAGATGGACAAAAATACAAGTGGATAACGCCATTATGTGAGAGAAAAGGCATTAGAAAGTAACAGATTGAGCCAAACTTAAAAATTATACAAAAACTCATTAATTTATTTTATATCTTATGTACACCAAAATTAAATATTTACCGAGACTAATCGAAGGTATAACATTTGGATCAATTATTTAACACTTTGTGTGAAAGGTACAAAAAATGAAAATAACAAAACAAATAATACATATATTTCTTATTGGTTTTTGAAGATAGGAAGACAAACCAGCGGCGTTTCCTTCTTGGTAATTATCAAACTTATTTAATCAATGAGTGATAGATTTCTCTTAAAGAAATTTAAAGGTCCCGGTGTAAACAACTACACAGAGAACAAAATATATTGTATATATTCAAAAGGACAGGTGAACTTTAAAAAGTTTAAAAACTTATCCAGATACAGATATCACTGTGGAAAGCTTTCATTGGGTTCGCGATAAACACTATCGTATTTTGAACAAGACGTAAGTCGCTGATTTTTATTTTTCTTTCTGTAATTCATTGAAGAATTACCAACGAATTTCTAGATAAAAACAAAACCAAAAATAACTCCTTTATATCTGTTAATGTCAATTTCCCCTGTATCATATGAGGTTTATAATCATTCTTTAGTAGGTTTCGTTTTGTTTTACTATTGAAAGATACCAAATATCGTGATCTTACCTACAACATTTCATAGATTATCAAATATGCGATTATCTGTATATGAAAGTAAGCATTTGAAATTTTAGAACCTAATAGCGCTATGGTTTTTGTGGAGAAGTGATCAGTTTTTTATACCATTCCTCAAAATATACATTTATACAAGTACAAGAGCGATGAAAGATACCAGAGGTATCTTAAAACTTAAAAGCCGAAAACAAAATGGCAATGCATTTGCAAAAAAACGATAATGACGAAATACAAACAAAAATTGTAAAGAGATAATCTTAATGGATAATTGATCATGAGTTGTTTAAATGGACTGTATTGTCATATTTTGAATTTATATTTTTTTTGACAGACCAATGTAAGTATATTCTAATTACTTTCTATCTATAATTTTTTTTTATTATTATATTTTTTATTATTATTATCATTACTATTGATCCAAATGAATATGAAGGCATTCATTTTAAAAAACTGTAGTAAACTAGCATAACGTAAGCAAGTGAATGAGACATTTTGACTATAAAAGAACACTCATCAAATTACAGTTTCAATATATAATGAAGCGCTAGATGACATTTCTAACGCTGATAAATACAGATAGCTTATAGTTATTCTCATGTCCATGGCAACTAGTCACATTTTAAAGGAGGTTTTTCAAATGTAGAATGATTTTTGAATGCCGTCGTTGTGTGTATAAAAATATCAACAACGAGTCAACAATATAGTTTTGTATTCCTCTATTAACAGAACATATTATATATACTGACGTAACACATTGGGTGCATGGGAATAAAAATATATGATAATGATATTCACTCTTAATATTCTCTAATAATGAACATTTGTATGAGATACCGAAGGATACCAAATGCAAATTATTTACGCATAAGTCGAAACCAAACTGACAACGCCATGGCAAATGACACAGACCTGTGTACAGAATTTTTTGTCATTATATATCATTTGTGGTTTATAATCATATACAATTGATATAAGTTATATGCATAACAAATCCTATGATAAAAACAGCATATGTTTTCCTAAGTTTAAAGCGAACACTAAGTAACTGTGGCCTAAACGATATTCAATGATATCTAAAGTTTTTAAACTTAAAAGAAAAAGAAATAAACTTAAAACAACATGTTATAAATTTCAAATGTATGGTGAAATGAATTGTGACTCTGAAGAAACACTTCTATCTAACCTAAAAAGTAAAATAGCAGACGTATCGAACTCTACGGGAAATTCAAATAGAAAAGTCTATTATCAAATGACAAAATCATAAGCTAAAACACATTAAACGAATGGAAAACAACTGTCACATTCCTGATTTGGTACAGAAATGACCCTTTGTAGAAAATAGTGGATTCAACCTGGTTTCATTGCTAGCTGAACCTCTCACTTGTATGGCAGATGCATAAAATTCTATTATTTATCTAAAAGTTTTTATATTATTTATTTTACATTAGAAAAAACTTAAAGTAATTACAATTATGACGTTCTTTCACTATAAATTGTTCTATATACACAAGCTATCTGCATATGCCGCAGTGTATTTAAACGTGTAATCATTTCAGTGATTAACCTTGATTTAAAGAAGGGTAAGTATGTTACAGTAGACTCTAATTGTATAATAAAAATTCGTGCTACTAATCAAGAATTACCTGATAAAAATTACACGAAAGGTACCATCGCTATCATATTCAGTGTAATGTTATTTCAAACCAAAAATACTACAATCTCCGCAAAGAGAAAAAATATAGAGCTATAAATGTAAAGAGTTGACCACAATTTCAATGTCCAGCTTTCTAAAGTATTTAAACCTAGTGTCAGTTAATTGACAATTAACATTTGAATTGGCATGATGAAAATGTAAAATGACAAAAAACTGAACTCCGAGGAATATTCAATACGAAAAGTCGGTTATCAAATGGCAAAACCAAAAATTCATACACATCAAACAAAAGGATAAGAAATGTAATACTTGGTACAGGTATTTGCATATGTCGAAGATACTTGAATAATTGAAAACTTGAAGAGCTGTAAGATAAAATAATTAAGTTGTTTAATTGAACCGATAATTTAAGACACATATATTATGTTTTTGGTAAATGTTCTATTTGGTAAAGATGAAGTCATCTATTTGAAAATCATAATTAAAATCATCACGAGTTTATTGCGTGTAATGGAGTATCTGTGTCACAGATGACAACTTTTAATGTTCAATTGTCGTAACCAGAATCTCGTCCTCTTCTTCTCAATTGTGACCTCAAATTACCTTAAAAGATGATCACAACATATAATGTATTTTAAATTTCTAGGCAGATGATATTAGAATATGCCATTTAATGCTATGAGAATATTCAAAGAGAGGCGAAAGATACCAAAGCAATAATCAAAAACGTTGAAAAAAATTACCAAGGTTAAACAACTGTATACAAAACACAACATAGATAACTAAAAACTGCGCAACACGAAAACAACAAGGCTGGTTTTATGTACTATTAATACAGCAAACAAATACACAAAAAAAATCCCATTGGTACGGTTTTATCTTAAAAGGAAACTATTTACGGAATAAACGCGTGAAATATTTATTATTTGCATTACATTTAAGAGTGTGAGCATAAATGCCATGGACACGCGGGGAGCTGTACGTTTGTTGGATTAACACTTATATGTCATTGTAATGGAGGATATTCAGGACATCATTGTGAGAAAGGTATATCAAACCTTGTCATCGTGTTGATGGCATTTGTTGTAAACGCTGTTCCTTAAAGATACGTATTTCTTACTTTAATGTAAAAAAAATTTAAACATTTTTCTATATTTCTCTGATGCACATGTACAGGTCGAATTGATTATCTAGTATTTGTAATATTTTTGAATGGTTTAGAGTTTTGTATGCTCTTCAATATTAGTTCTTAGTTTTAGATTTTCAAATATATTGACTTGTAGCATAATCGAACAGAAGTTCGTTGTCTAAACGCTCAACATGCCAAGGAAAATGGGAACCGTTTACGTATTAGTACAAACAATGTATTATTCTTCCGATGCGCATAGTGCAAAATCATCATTTTGATTTCGTAATGAGTTATTCATTACACATATTTTCCGTAACGAAAAACAAATATGTAACACATAGACAAACGACAACCACTGAATTACAGGCTCCTTACTTGGGACAGGCACATACATAAATAATGTGGCGGGGTTAAACATGTCCCAACCCTCTCCCTAACCTGGGACAGTGGTATAACAGTACAACATAAGAACGAACTATAAAAATCAGTTGAAAAAGGCTTAACTCATCAGATGGACAAAAATACAAGTTGACGTGGCCCGGTACTTATACATCCCGACACAAAAAGACACAATGAACAGATCTGAGAGTACTCGCAGTTATCTGACAGCTAGTTCAAAGCCACTAACAACTAATAAAAAATCATGCATCTAAGACTAAACTATCAATCTGTACACATCCAACATCCAATAGATGTAGTGTAAAGACATCATAAACAGCCAGAGAAAAACATGACCTTGTACAATGCCAAGTTACAGGTATCGACAGATTGTAGATCCATAAATATGTATATGCATATAACATACTAGTAATATTCAGTTAGCTTTTAATTAACTGATAACAAAATCAATTTTTATACCAATAAAAACAATATTCCCTTTAGAATAAGTTTATTTAAAGGAGCGACAAGTTTACATGGATCATTTCTAAATTTCCGGGCACGGTTAACAACATTTCCGTAAAAATAAGGATGTGCTATCCCGTTTGAAATAAGTTTTCTACAGGTACAACCAAACTTCAAAACCAAATCTGTATATCTATGGAAAAATTTAGTAAAGGTTTTAAGTAATTTATGGTAACGATATTCCTGGTTTAATAATTTACCAGTAATACATACGTTGTGACGTTTTGGATTTTAACGAACGCAACGTTCGTCAAAGTCAAAAACGTCACAACAGACATGTAATTGTATGTGCTTAGTGTAAGCATTTATAAAGAGTATTGATTTTATTGATTTGTCTAGTAGTGTTTAATTACTCTACCGTTCAGAACTTTATACCTCCATAAATATTATAGTTATTATTATGATTTCTATTTACATACTTTCTTTGTTTATGTTTATAAAATAGCTACTAATTGCTAGAGAGATAATAAAGTCGTCTGCACAGTTTCATGGTTTTAATACATCTGATCAACTAATACAAATTACACACATGATAAGCCACGATTATAACGGTCTGCATCTGTTAAAGTAATTAAGTTCTGTAGTTACTTTAGATAAACAATTTCAATACATTACATCTCTCCTTTTCTAGATTTTATCTTTATCAGTCAGTAGAATAATAAAATGAAATAAAATTAATGAATTGTGAAACTATCCATCAAATGAATTTTCTTTAATACATTAACGATGTCCATAAAAGTGGCACGGTAGTATTTCCTGGCCAATAAGGGATAATGATAGCCTTTTTAGAATTTTCACCACTTTCTAACACTGCAAAAAAATCTACATTCGCAGTAAACTGAAAACAGAAGTACTTTCATTTTACTATTCAGAAATGAATTTGAATGTGTATCATGACCGTTTACTTTTTTTGCTATTTTTAAAAACCTAAGGCCACTAGTACTTTTAGGTCTTTTATGGTGCATGAATACAAAATTTAAAAAAATTTAAAAAAATTCATTTTCATCTGTATGTACAATTATTTCATATTTTTTCTATACCTGATTCATCCCTCAGTTTGGGAAAGTATGTTCAGTTGATACTGTATTTTTTGTCCAATCACACTGTTTAGATACATTTACCTAAGTAGGGTACACAAAAGAGCAACCTAAATTCTGGAATGCAAATACTACCGTGCCACCTAAATCAGCGGTGTAATAATGTCCAAATGTTGTATACACAGTTCTCAGTGCGGTAAACATAGCAATTAATATCACAAATGAATGAATGAATCACAAATGAATTAAAGTGTAAAATTCTTTGGTATTCTCAGTCTAAATAGTACTAAAGACATCATACGATACGCAGAAAAATAAAACTTATTCACTTGATCATAAATACTAAGCGTGATGCCTAGTTAAATGTGAGCTCAGGATTATTATGCCTGTTCACAAGCTACACATTACTTTACATAGCATTACTTTACATAATCATTTAAGTACGCCGGTATTTTATTTATTCGTCCTGACGTCCTTAGTTGTGTTGCTGGTTCTTCCACTTTTTTCTCATTATTTACAATTGTCGGTGGTATTTTAACTTGCTTATAACACGAATAATTTCGAGTGATCGTGTGTTCATCATCTCTTTTAGCTGTTAACCTTGTACCATTCCTTTCAACTATTTTGTATGGATAAGAGTTATACGGAGTTGAAAATTTGTTTTGCTTGACCAATACAGTGTCACCAATTTGTAAATTTGACGGTTCAGCATTTCTCTTTGTATCTGCATAGTCCTTCATTTTATCCTTTTTTCTCAAATTTCTTTGTCTTCATATTTTGGTGTTATCGTTGGTAATTTGGTTTTGATATTTCTACCAAAGAAAAGTTTTGCTGGTGGAACTTCCGTTGTTGCGTGTTTTGCCGCTCTATAGTTACGGAGGAATGTAAACATTTCCTGTTTCCAATTTTGATGTTGTATATGTGCTGCTCTGATTGATTTCCCAATGCTACGCATAAATCGCTCGCACTCTGCATTGCTCTGAAGCCATCATGGTGTTATTTTTCTATGCGTACATCCCATATATGTTGCAAAGTCTTTGAATTCTTTTCCTTGCCACGGGCTTCCATTTTTCGTTTTTACTATATTCGTTATTCCAAATGTTGAAAATACTTTGTCAAGTAGTGGTTTAACCGCTTTTGCAGAAATTGTTGTTAGTGTTTCTATAACTGGATATCGTGAATACTCATCCATTATCACCATGAGATAATGTCCACTCGTTAATGGTCCACAGAAATCCATGCTAAGATATGCCCATGGTGCATCTGGTAGTTATGACATAGCTAACGGTTCAAACGTTTTCTTTGGCGTGGCTGCTAAACATGGAATACAAGCTTTACATGTATCTTCTACACGTTTGTCTATACCAGGAAAATAAACTTTTTCCCTTAGTAACTGTTTTGTTCGCACAATCCCTGAAGACCGTCATGAGCCAATGTTATAACTCGATGCCGTTAATTCGTTCTTTAAACGAGCAAACGTATCAAGAGATTTATTGTCATCTGAATTTTCCAAGTTTCCCGATTTCACGGCTTTGATAACATACTGAATATTAATATCGGCTTTGGACTCTAATGCAATTTCTTCAATTGTCATTGCTTTCGGTATTGCGTACGTTCTCTGATATATAATTCACGAATTCTTCTGCTACCTCGGAATGATCAGTTTGATGTGCTTCGTTAATATTCGGATGTCCTGACATGTAGTCTGCGGAATTTGATTTTCCTGATTTGTACTTAACATCGAAATCATACGTTTGCAGTCTTAATCTCAATCTTTAAATTCTCGCTGGCAGTTTCGATTTTGGATTGTTGAAAATGCATTCCATTGGTTGATGATCGGTAGCGAGTGTACATTTGTGTCCGTACAGGTAAAGATGAAAGCGTTCTATAGCCCATACTATGGTTAGTCCTTCTCGCTCTGTCTGACTGTATCGTTTTTTACATCAATAAGCGCACGGCTTGCGTATGCGTTAACTCTGCCATCCTGAGTAAGTAACGCGCCAACACCTACTGGACTTGCATCAACTTTAGGAACAGTGGCCGTTTTTGGATCAAAATAAGCCATTATCCTATTGTTCATAAAATCCTGTTTAAGTGCCTCAAACGATTGTTGTTGTTCTGAAGTCCATGTCTAAATGGTTCTGTTATTGTAGAATATTCTGGTATAAATCTTCCAACGTAGTTAGTCATCGCTAAAAAGCTACGTACTTCCGATATGTCACTCGGTATATTGGTGTTACGAATTGCTTCAACTTTTCTCGGATCTGCTGATATTCCGTTGAGCAGCAACCCACTTTCACGGAAAGCATGACAGGAAATACAAGCCTGGGAATATCGTATTAATTGGGGAATATACTCCGTATGCAGGTGCTGCTGGAATATTTTTTCATTTTTATACTGACCTTCAATACAAGGCTTCAGGTACATGACATATTATTTTAAACACGTGATCGTTATATCAAATTAAAACAGAAGAATGCTACACCATACGGAATGTAATTCATTATATTTTAACTAATTTGATTATTTTTTTAAGAGTCACAGGTTCAACTATATTTCTTAAGGAAGACTGAACGCAGCAGATAAAAAAAAAATGATATTTCACGATTTTATTAATCGAAACAAATAATCAAAAGAGCATACATTTTATGGGTGGATATTTATCAATTATGCACTCTTGACGAGGTCAGTACGTTATACATTGGCCAGTTCAGATTATATTAACCGAGGACGATATTCCTCGTATCAACCTTAAACAAAGGCTATAGTAATGCACAGTGTTAAACTTGATATTAAAACGTCGCTATAATAAGTTATTTTACAAGTATACATGTTTAATAGATAATGTACTATGAATGCCAGTATAATGTTATTTGCCTGAAGATAATATTATTGGGTTCTAATATATATCAATTCAAGATATTTCACTTTGTTTTGTTTACTTCTGTATCTTTCAAGAGATATCGTGTGTTAGTTGTTAAAAGTCTATTAAAACGCTGGTTAAAATTGTTTATAAATTGATAAACAAAAACAGAAGAGATTTGTAAATCAAATGCAAGAAGCAATATTGTTCTTTTGCTTTTGCTGAACTGTTTATGAACTAAAATATATCTCATTAACAGTGATGCCAGCAACACCTTTAAAAAGTATACAAACAACGCAAACTACAGGTCAGCAGACAATATCAGCAGTGCAAAATATACAATCAACGCTAACTGCAAAACAGCAGACGATACCAGCCTTAAAGCAATGTGTAGATGAACAGTTTTTCAACTGTCAGGATCCAGATATATGTCAATCACCATTTAGTGGCAGGTGCCCGTTAAGTTGTAAACTTTGTGGTATGTGTAAATTATGTTACACCAGATAAACAATTGTATTCCTGGAGACTAGTCAAAGTAATCGTGTTTCAAACCGAGAAATGCTATTGTACGATTTTATTAATATTAACTAGGGTTTGGTTTGAGCTTCTTGGTGAAGGTAAATCCAGAAATATGGTTTGAACGCAAACAATTTATACAGTGTTGTTTCAATGTTAATAATATTATGATAGGACTAATATTCTAGTCAATTCTTGTAGCGAAAATATTTTTCAACCGATCTACTATTTTTGAATTTTACAATTTATGACAGTAAATATATTGCTCAACATCGTAAAATAAAAATATGTATTTCGTACATATATAAGACAGTCATCCTTCAACTTAGAAATTGAAATGGCATTACTGAAATAAGAGTGTAAAACGACTTTATATCATATCAGTAGGTTCAGAACTATGCCATTGCTTTCAGTACTACAATTTTATGTTGATATGGTGTTTGTCATTACTGTTCTTTAAACTGTAATATAAGAGTAACTTGCTATTTTATACTTTTGATTTTAAATGTACGTTCTTCGTTATTGTTTGTACTATGCAATATTAATAGTAGAGGGTACAAAGTTAACATACAATGAGCAATTCTTGGTAATTTGTGATACTAAAACGTTTCAGAATCAAAACGAAACCAAGCACTGTTGTTTCATCTTTTCCCACGGAAATCGTTACAAACATGTAGGTTTTAGTACCACTGAAAAGGGATATGTACGATTAAAAGAAATATACCTTAGGTAATCAATTCCTGGAGTAGAAATCCTCTAGACCCTGCTTTAAATGCTGAACTGGTAAACATTATTGTTTTAGGACTAGCTGAAGCCCGCCTCTGGATGTGTTTGTTTTGTATGCTGTGGTGATGACCCATTGGTAACCTTCGAATGATTTATGCTCTTTTGTCGGGTTGATGTCTCTTTTACATATGTCCCAATATTATTCTCAGTTGTATATATCAAATACTTATTAACGTCAACCTTTTATACGATCCGTCTTTGTAGAAATACTATAATCAATAAAGGTAGTAAAAGTTAGAGAAAACCAAACTGTATTAAGAAATAGGTGGTACACAAGTAAAACAGGGAATGTGACATTATTTTATGTTACAGTGCCAATCACCACACAGGAGCCATGTGCTGATAGCAAATTCGTGAATTGTCAAGACCACATGGTTTGTTCAACACCTGTAAGCCAATACTGTCCTGTCAGCTGTGGTACTTGCGGTGTGTATGTTTAAAATTTATATTAATTCAGTGAAATTGATTTTACAATCGGTTATATTGATTTATCATAGACATTTTAATATAGTGCAGGTTCACTTAATGAATAAAATTAGTAATACGGACATTACTTTCTGATATTCAAACTACGGAAACTTCTTCCTGAAATTCACACGACGGAAAATTCTTTCTGAAATTCACATTACGGAAATTTTTTTCTGAAAATTTATTACAAAATATCGACATTATGAGAACATGTACTGAACAGGGTGGTAAAATAAATGAATTAGAAAATATTAGCTACATATAGAATATGACAAAAATAGCAGTCCTTATAACATTTCATTCCTATTTCGTTATTTATTATCTTTAGATGATTTATATATATTCCAGTAACAGGTTTAAATCTCTTTGTTATCGTCTTTGGAAACACGAAGGCTTTTTTTTCAATGGCCCTTTTATGAGAGAATTTAATGCAACTGTCATACAAGTAAGACGTTTAGCTAACTATAAAGCAGGTTTAATCCACCATTTTCTACATAGAAAAATGCATTTATCCAATCCGGATTGTGACAGTTGTTTTCCTTTCGTTCGATGTGTTTGTGCTCTTGATTTTGTCATTTGAAGACGGACTTTCCGTTTTTGATTTTTCTCGTTGTTTGGTATTGATGTTATTTTACTTTTCATAGATAGACCTCAGATTAATAATAATGCGTCCAGAATCATAAAATAAGGATTAAATGAGAATAGTAAGACTAAAATCGAAGGGATTTTTATTCTTGAAATATGAATATATACTCGCCTTATTACAAACATTCCCAGAATATATTTCTAATTTTAAATATTTGCATTTTTCAGGTTCGAAATCCACTATGCAAGTAACAACAGCAAAAACGTCAACAGCAACTGGATAGTTGTCTATTACAAAGTAGCATTGACCTAGAGTTATGCCGAATGAAAGCAGACTTATTACAAAATAAAAAGACCGAAAACACTTATTGCATTATATAATCAAACCCTTATCAGAGTTAACATGCCTATAATTTGTTACACGTGACACTTACTTCGTCTACATAAGACTGATTTGTGGTTCTATAATCAAAGCAATTCGGCGGCAAAATGAAATGCAAAATAGAAGAGCTTAGAAGGTTTGCTAATTACAGAAAATGCAATGTAGTCTAACCCAGGAATAGAAAACCCTAAATAAATTGAATAATTCAAGGTTTAAATATAAACAGTACATGCAAAATGAACATGAGAATGCTATTACATGTCAATACAAAAATGTTAGATACTAGACTGGGTTATACTATGTTGCGAGCTTTCTTCAGCAGTGGCATCGACATGTGGAAACCAATACATGTAGAATAAAGTTTCCTACTTATTGATTTCTGAACAATTATTTCATTTTCATAGTATTATAGGATCTTGGTTGTTATGTCACATCACGAAGCTATCAGTTTCAGTCCACATACACGCCATATTGAAATAATTACTTATCACATATATAGTCTGATTGATTGCTTTATTGTGCGGATGAGATACAACAACAGCTATTGGAAATAAAATGAGAGAAAGAGTAACAGATTTTACTTGTCTCAGGATAAGACATCAAATACCGGAAAATCAAGTTCCGATCTACTGTCATTAATTCATGTTCGTTTTACTATGTATATATTGCAGACTGAAATTAAATATTGAAATATCAATTACTAATACGTGTTTATTTGATTTGTTAATCTGCAATATGTACCATTTGTTTGGCGAAACAATGTTCCTATAAAATGTTTACAAATATATATTATCAGTATTTTGAAACTTCTACCAAATAAGGCACACCTCCAGAGTTGTGTCTATTCAGAGGCGGATCCAGGGGGTGGTCATCCGGTGCCGGTAACCACCCCCTGGGTTTGCAAAAATGGTGCACCATGTACCAAAATATGGTGCAACTTGAAGATTTTGAAAAATAAATTCGTCGATCAAATCAATTTGTCTATCGTAATCCCCAGTCATTAAGTTGTCATTACTTACCTTAAGGCTAAATACATGTACCTTGACAGGTATGTTTATACAATGAACATGTAATCAACAATCGCTAATTACTTGGTCGATTTCGTTGATGTTAAGGTGTAAAAATGAAGAGACAGTCCTCAATCTTAGATTTTTTTATCAGGTAATTTATACTTTTTTTTTACATTACGTTTATCTAAATTTTTAAAGTTTGTATAATAACTTTTCTCGACCAATAATATTTTTTTACTGTGATGCCAAAATTCAAAAATAATTTTAAAGTTTTAAAGTCACATAAATAAACATTAAATGTTCGAACGCTCACATTCACAACTTGTTACACTCATTGTGCAAACAATTTTGAGAATTGCATATATATTATGATAATCAAGTTTGTCGCATTTTTTAATGGTTTCAGCAGCTGACTTTGGCAATGTATCTGTGGTATGTTTCCAGAAATGTAACCACCTATCTACTTCCGAAGAAATTCCAAATGGACTAGGCAAGTCAGAGTGATAAAAATCAAGAAACGGTTTAAGTTTCTCGAGTATTACATGAGCGTGTTGTTTTCAAAATTGTTTGCGCAATGAGTGTAAAAAGGTGTGAATGTGAGCGTTCGAATAGTGAGCGCGGGTTACTGAAAACATTTTTACGTGCAACAATGGGCCAGGACCGACTAAATGGACTGGCACTGATGCACGTGGATAACAATTTAGAGTTAGAACTTGATGTTATATAGTTGACATATTTGCACGCAGGCATCCAAGAAAAATGAAATTGGAATCAATTTAATTTTTATAAATAATGTGTAACTCTTGTCTTCTATAGTTGTAACTATTTTCATGATACCAATAAAAATATTGAATTTTAATTTAAGATTTCAAAAGGTGACCACCACCTTATAAATTCCTGGATCCGCCCCTGCTATTTATATATGTTTTACTTTTCAACAAGTTAAGTGAATAATTTATTTAAAAGCATAGGTATATATAAACGAACACTCTTAAAGTAAATTTAATTTATATCAATCAATATCTAAGAATATCCCATTTCCAACACTAAATCAACAACCAAATGCACACGTATTACCTAAAATTATGATAGATCGAAGCAGTGCTCATCCTTTTAGAAAGCGTAAATTGGTAACAATTAAAATCAACAAGAAAATATGTATGAGTGCCAATTAGACAACTTTCCATCCAGGTCACAATTTGCAAAAAGTGACACCATTTTAGGTCAAAGTGCGGCCTTCTATGGAACGCCACAGCTGTCTTATGTGGAACTTTGATATCATATTTACTTTATGTTGTTTTATTATTACTTAATGATAAGTTGTCTTTACTAAATATGGTTTTGACATTACGTAATGATGTTTTAATATAACTCAATATAAAATTGTCGTAACTGAATGATATTTCGACTGTACACGATATGGCTTCGTATTGACTTGATATAGTTTTGTCATTACTCAATATGGTTTTTTCATTACTCGATGTGGTTTCACCATTATTTAATATGGTTGTGTCATTAGTCAATGTGGTTTTACCATTACCTGATGTGTATGTGACTTAACGTAATGTAGTTGTTTCATTACATGATGTGGTTTTGTTATTTCACATGGTCATAATTATCAGTGTTGTTTGGTCACGAGTTGAATATTTTTCGATATTTGAATTCTTTAATTAGTTATTCTTTTTATTACATTGGCAAATGGCTTTTTTTAAAGAAATATATATCTTTTTTCTAAATATTTGCCACTGGACGTTAAGCAACCAACAATAACTCAATCTTTTTTCTACGAATTCACAATTTGTTTTGATCCGCCGTTATCGACGTCTTGACACGCCTATTGTTGTATGACGTCACAGAGTGAAATAATCACGTGTATTTCACTTGTGAAATTATCGGTTTTTATTTAACTTTGATAAAAACGTTTATTTAAGGGTAATCATTACTCGTGTTATTTCATACATAATATTATTATATGCATTTTTTATAGAAGTTTATTCTGTATCTTGCAATTTAGTACTATAGCTATAACTTCTTATTACATTAGTTGCAATGAATTACATTGATTTCCCAGTTAAATAAAAACCAATAATTTCACATGTGAAATAAACGTGGCTTTTTCACTCTCTGACGTCATAAAACAATAGGCGTCGTCAAGACGTCGATAACGGCGGATCAAAACAAATTGAGAATGCGTAGTTCCTAATACATGTTTTACATTAATTTCTTTAAAAAAAGCCATTTACCAAATTTGAATGTAATAAAAAGAATAACTAATTAAAGAATTCAAATATCGAAAAATATTCAACTCGTGACCGAACAACTCTGATAATTAACTCATGCGCTACGTGCATTCGTGAATTAATGTGTTGTTCGGTCATTCGTTGAATATTTTTCTCTATTGGAATTCATCGATTAGTTATTCTATAATTATATTAACTGTCATAAATTGTAAAATTCAAAAATACTAGATCGGGTGAAAAATATTTTCGCTACAAGAATTATCATAATAATATTAGCATTGAAACAACACTGTATAGATTGAATAGATTTAATGCGTTCAAATCATATTTCTGGATTAATCTTCACAAGGAACGCTCAAACCAAACCCTAGTTAATATCAGTTAAATCGTAGAATAGCATTTCTCTGTTTGAAAAACGATTACTTTGACTAGTCTTGAGGAAGACAATTGTTTATCTGAAGTACCATAAGCTACACATACCACAAAGTTTACAACTTAACGGGCACCTGCCATTAAATGGTAATTGACATATATCTGGATCCTGACAGTTGACAAACTGTTCATCTACGCATTGCTTTAAGGCTGGTATCGTCTGCTGGTTTGCAGTTAGCGTTGATTGTATATTTTGCACTGCTGATATTGCCTGCTGACCTGCAGTTTGCGTTGTTTGTATACTTTTTACTGTAGTTGCTGGCATCACTGTAAAAGAGATATATTTTAATTCGTTAACAGTTTAGCAAAAGCAAAAGAACAATATTGCTTCATGCATTTGATTTACAAATCTCTTCTGTTTTTGTTTATCAATTTATAAATTAATTTTAACTGACTGTTTATTAGACTTTTTACAACTAACACACGAAATCTACGAAAAGATATAGAAGTAAACAAAACAACGTGAAATATTCACAGCACATTATCTATTGAACATGTTTAATTGTAAAATAACTTATGAAGTTTTAATATCAAGTTTAACACTGTGCATTACTATAGCCTTTGTTTGATGTTGATACCAGGAATATCGTCCTCGGTTAATATAATCTGAACTGGTCAATGTATAACGTACTGACCTCGTCAAGAATGCATAATTGATAAATATCCACCCGTAAGATGCATACCCTTTTATTTGTTTCGATTAATGAAATCGTGCAATATCACCTTTTTCATCTGCTGCTTTCTGTCTTCCTTAAGAAATATAGTTGAACATGTGACTTTTTAAAAAAATAATCAAATTAGTTAAAATATATTGAATTACATTCCATATGGTGTAGCATTTTCCTGTTTTAATTTGATATAACGATCACGTGTTTAAAATAATATGTCATGTACCTGAAGCCTTGTATTGAAGGTCAGTATACAAAATGAAAAAAAAACAGCAGCACCTGCATACGGAGTATATATCCCCCAATTATAACGATATTCCCAGGCTTGTAATTCGTGTCATGATTTCCTTGACAGAGGGTTGCTGCTCATAAGGAATATATAAAACCAAGATTTCAAAATGTTGAAGTTGAAATCATCCCTAAATTTTTACGGACGCCATCACGAGTTGGAATATTGGTTTCACAGATGATATCGGATATGTTCCTCATGTCGTAACTACAATCCCCTTTTCTGTTCACCAATGTGATCTACCAAATTAGACTATTTACCGTACCGGGCTTGTAATAACATGAGCAACACGACATTGTTGTGTCTTGTGTACTACTATTTGTTTGTATATATAAAAAAGAAGATGTGGTATGATTGCCAATGAGACAAATGTCCACAAGAGTGTGTGTCTTTTTCTTTTTTCAGCACGTTGTCAGTTTATTTTCAATCTATGATATTGAATGTACCTCCAATATCTTTTGCCCCTCTTAGGTAGCTAATTGATATTGTTGAGCTGAGCTGTTGTTACATAATCATTTACTACACGTCTCTCTGTAGAACGTATGCACGTGATTGTAGTTGAATGTGTAATTTCAATCTTAAGGACTACCGTGTAGTATGTACGTCATACTTCCACCAGCTGTTTGTTGGCTGCTGTGTCAACCGGTACGAAAATAAGGTGTTTTGTGAGTACTTGCATTTTGTTTTTAATCCAAAAAACAGGTGAATAACTTATTATTTTATTTATATCTAAATTAGTATTCGAAAGATTTGAACGGTTGATTCATGAAAAGCATATGAACAAAATCATTACTCTTTACGAATGATTCTACGAAGCACATAACATTATATACTTACTCATCTCACATCGTTGACCAATGAAACCATTCACACAACCACATAACCCAGACAAGCAAAGTCCTCCATTTTGACACATAACATCATGACATGGGTCCTCTAACAAAAACAAATAAATTATCTAAATATCAATCAAATTAGCAATCATAATAATTATGGATGATAAAGTTTGAACGGTAGAGTCATCAAAAAATAGTAGACAAAAAATGAATGATCGCAATACTCTTCATAAATGCAAACACATAGCACCCATAACTATATACTGACTTATCTCACAATTTCGTCAGTGAAACCATTCACACAAGAACATAATCCAGATGAGCAATGTCCTCAATGTTGACATGTAACATTAACAAAGAAAGTATGTAAATAGAAATCATAATAATAATTATAATATGTATGGAGGTATAAAGTTCTGAACGGTAGAGTAATAAAACACTACTAGACAAATCAATAAAATCAGTACTCTTTATAAATGCTTACACTAAGCACATACAATTACATACTTACTTATTTCGCAATGTTGCCCGGTGAAACCATTCACACAACATAATCCAGATGAGCAATTTCCTCCGTTTTGACACTCAACATTATGGCACGGTTCCTCTAATGTAAAAACATAAATTGTATAAATAGCTGTAAACATGGCAATTATAACGTGCAAAAATTACAGTTATGCATTCATATAAAGAAAATTATCAATCAATTTGATAAGGTTGTTATCAAATGGAAACTAGTTGCAAGATATATAATCTTACTTCAGGCCCAACATACATACACAAATACTAAATATTTTAAACCAGCTAAGTACATTATTGCCAAAAATGACTATTTATTAAAAATTACATATTTTCTGTAATGGCCCTGTGTTTCTGTAATGGCCCTGTTTTTTTCTGTAATGGCCCTGTTTTTCTGTAATGGCCCTGTTTATCTGTAATGGCCCTGTTTTTTTCTGTAATGGCCCTGTTTTTCTGTAATGGCCCTGTATTAATGCCCAGTTTGTCTGTATTAAGCCCAGTTAGGGTTTTTAATCAAGTTTATAAAATTTAGTTGTAAAGAGTATAATACCTTTTTGTATTTTATTTAATTTAGTAACCAGCAACAAACATTAAAGAGTTATAATGAACCAAATAAAGGGATCACTGTTCATCCTGTTTTTCAAAACATAACTTCTTTCAACTTTATATCTTGGATATTTGGTATATATTTAAAGCTTTATCATGGTGAAGTACAAATTATTTTTTTTCAAACTAAACTGTCATTAAAAGAGTAAGCGAGTACATCAAGTTGGTAGCAACACATATACTTTAGTTCAGTTGGTTAATAAATGTATTAAGAAATGAGTGTTTTTATAATGGCCCTGTTATATGTCCTCGGTCAGTATAATGGCCTCGGATGTCTATAATGGCCCTTGGCGTTGCCTCGGGCCATTACAGACTTCGTCGACCATTATTACAGAACTTGGACATATAACAGGGCCATTAAAAAAACACCCATTCATTAATACTATAATATTAAATACTCAACCGAACAATAAAAAAAAAATAACATAAACTTTAGTGTCTGACAAAATGGAATGAGGAAGACAAATCGGGTCGCATTATATCTACTCACTCTCTTTGTTAAAATCTTTTTGGAATGCCTTAGACATTATAAGAGATATGTCATTATTGTTTTAGTAAAACAAATCAGCGTTTTATTTTGCATAGATGTGTCTAATTGATGCGTTACTTAATCAACAATTAAAAACAGGTACATAGTAAGTTCATACCTTAAAAGGTCAACCATAGCGGAGAACACGTAGAATTCGCTTACGGAAAATATGTGTAATGACTGACTCATTACGAAATCAAAATGATGATTTTGCAAAGTATTAACTGCCAGTGAAGGGTTAGACTTGAAAGCATTATTTATATTTCCATGTAAATAGTAACTAAAAGAAAGATAACTAGGATCAATCATAGTTCATAAATATCCATACTAATTCCATAAGAAATCAGACGAAACTGTTGAAAGCCTTCAAAAACAAAGTGGTTATGAGAAGTGATATAATCGTATTGAATTATTTTTCCATTTAGTAACGAAAATACACATTTTTTCAATTTAGTCACTGAATGAACACATACGTCAGTAATATGAATTACCTCAACACTTTATCTTCTTTAAAAACATAAAAATTAACAGATTTAATAATACCTGACATCCATTTGTCTATGAAAAAACTTAAATAAATTAAATACTGAACTCCGGGAAAAATTCAAAATGGAAAGTCCCTAATCAAATGGTAAACACATCAAACGAATGGACAACAACTGTCATATTCCTGCCTTGGTACAGACATTCTCAAGTGTAGAAAATGGTGAATTGAACCTTGTTTTATAACGCTAAATCTCTAACTTGTATGACAATCGTATCAATTTCCATTATATTTATAACAATGCGTCACAAAAAAAACATAATAGGTATACAGCCATCAACACCGTGTTCTAATCTCAAGTTTTGTTTTTCTAATTACAAAAAGATGGAATATTATTTTTTCTTTAGCAAATTTCATTTATCGAAACTAGTTACAAACCTGAACAAATATTTTCAACATTAAAATTTCCTGCCATGACCTTTAGATAAAATTTCACCAAAATAAAAGATGCGACTGCCAAAATGATCAATATAGATTAATTGACGCATGTAGTTATCATGATTTTTTATCTTGATATAGCAATTATATGCATTGCTTGGCGGCAAAAAGTGCATATTTATGTTTTCAATATCTATTGGCCAATTACCGATTTCATTCTGTTATTACACACTTTTTAAACAAATTACTTCCCTTTGTCAACCGTAGACTGGTTCTTTACCGGACAAAATTTAAAAGTATGATGAATTGAAAGTGATGTATCAGTTGTTTTACTAATGTTTTATGAAAAATAAATTCTGATGACAAAAGGTTTTAGCTAAACAACAAATTAATGTAATTAAAAGATTTGAAAACCTTAAAGATTACTCAAACTACGCACTGGTAAATTTGCTCCTTCTGCTAGCTCTCCATTGTAAATAAAAATTAATGTCCTTCATAATTAAAGGGAGACAACTAATAAAAGGGATCTCTAATTACAGGGTCGATAACAGGAATTCGAAAATGGACTATTGCCATGCCTTCTCAACACTTGAGTGTTTACATATGTCATTGGGTATGGAAATACAGTTATTTTTCCCCATTTTGTATATAGTCCTTGCTTTAACGACAAAAGAACATTTCTTATTTTTTTGTTCCTGGACGGCATCTTTATCCTTTAGAAACGTTAACGTTATTTGTAAGCGACTGTCATACAGCCCTTGGATGGTGTAAACTTGCCACACAAATATATAGGGTATAATGGTGTATGGCATATGGTGCAATGGTAGAAGGTGTATGGTCCTACGGTGTATTGTGTAGGGGAAAGTGTTTAATGGTGTATGAGGAATGATGTAATTGTGTAACGTGAATATAAAGTGTAGTTATCAAAGTTTAAAACTATGCAAACTAATTTGTGTTCAAAATTCGTTTTAGTAAATAAATAAACGATTTCTTTGAAATTAAATTGCATTATGGGTAATTTTGGATGGTGTAGATAGACAGTTTAAGGTGTATGGTGCAAAGGTGGAACTTGTATGGTGTATGGTATTTTGGTGTATGGTGAATAGTGTAATGGTGTATGGTGTTAGTGAAAAGTCAAGTTTATACCACCGAAGGACTGTACAAGTGAGAGGTTTAGCTATCGACAAAACAAGATTTAATCCACCATTTTCTACATAAGATAATACCTGTACCAATAGTTATTAAAGGAACCAGGATTATAATTTAGTACACCAGACACGCGTTTCGTCTGCATAAGACTCATCAGTGACGCTCATATCAAAATAGTTATAAAGCTAAGTCAGGAATATGACAGTTGTTGTCCATTTGTTTGATGTGTTTGAGATTTTAATTTTAGTCATGTGATTATGGACTTTCCGTTTTTGTTTTTCCTAGGAGTTCAGTATTTTTAAGATTTTACTTTAACAAATTTCTATAGTGACATGAATATCAAGAGTTGCATCCCGTTTATCATTTGACTATTCAAGACATCAAAACTGATTGGAAGTTAATTTCACTAGTCTTCCATTAAGACCATCATTGTTTTTTGGTTGGTCCAAATTATGTGCAAGCTTTTGTCATCAGAAACAGTAACACAACCGAAATTTAAGTAATTTTCACCATCCTACGAAAGAATGATAAAACTATTGATGCCAAAACATTGAAAGAAATACATTTTTTAAATAGGCAATAACGCTACTTTTTAAAATGTTTTGTCAACATTCTGCAATAACAAGTTATGGTAATGCATTTTCAAGTGCAATCTAAATTGGTAGTAAATGTCGCTAGAAAACCTGATAAACTATAGACCACCTACATGTAGGACACTATTTCCAACATAGATAATAATCGTATTGTAATGAATCTTGAAACTGTTAAACCATAAGGTATGTGTTTGGATATTTCTTTATTATTTTTATGTCGTGTCTAAAAACTACCATCGCAATGTGTAAAGACTTTAATGATCAACATAATTATATATTGCACTCTTCACTTCCCATTCGCAAAGTAGCCCTGAACTATTAATAAGTTTAAGTTAATAACAAAGGCCGTCGACAGTCAAACAATTACAGACAATATGAAGTCGTGCAATCTTTAAGAGTTGAACGAGTTGACTTAAATTAGATCACACTTTGAGACAGGTAGAGATATGATTACTTTTAAATGTAGTTCGCCAACACAGAAACAATGTACGGGATATTTTATCATGAAAGTTTAATATGTTTATGTAAATAGTTTATAAAATACATGTACTACTGAGCAATTTTGTAGATGTAAAGTTTCAGACCATATAAACACTGTCGTTTTCTTCATACTTGCAACTGGAATATTAAACTGGATACGGGTCAAACTGTAACCCATTTTCTTTCTTCGAAGTAATGTATAGAGATATGTGATACAATATATTTCAAATAATTCAATGATACATTTTAACTGTTTTGTTTTTTTCTTAAATATATTGTTTTTACCATTTCTTTTTAAGAAAATAGATGCTTAAGATAATTTGGAAACTCTTTAATTTATGAACTCTTTTTTTTATCTTCCCTTAATAAGAAGCTGGAGTAAGATGATGAAAGTGTTGTATTTCTGTGTATGGATATCCGGGTTAATTGGCCAAGGACAAGCTTCTTGTGAATTTACACCCAATGTATCAAAAACATGTTTAGACTTTTGGACGTTCACTGATATGACATATGGTTGCCTGAATATAAAGGACAATATGGAGTTTTCTGGACTAAGAAAAATTGTTGATGGAGAACTTTTTATAAGTGTCAATACTACAGACATGAATAAAGGGGTAAGTGGGGTAAATTGATACAAATTCACAAAAAATCACATCAATAAAACAATTCTTGTATAGAATAAATTACAGTATGGGTTCAAAAGACATTATGATGAAGTTGACCTACTAATATTTACACACAACGAAGACGTAATTCAACATAATCTAACACGTTCATGTATAACTTAATGACTGACTGAAAGTCCTTAATTTATATAGTATATAAAAAACAAAAAGGAATAGAAAATATGTAGTCAAATAAATCAATTAGAAAGAAGAATATCATAAAACTATATAAGATATTAACTAATAAATATTATAGGCAACTAAGTGGAGAATCTATAATGGATAAAAATGATATGTTATTTAATGAACATGTAAAGTTAATTTTATAGAACATTATAACAGTATGGGTTCGAAAGGCTGACGGACATTGTACAATGAACTGCTGTGGTAAGTGTTGAATCAATTACTTGTTTGTATTTATATAAAAAATATAAAAGAAAACCAAATATGTAACACATAAACAGACGACAACCATTGAATTACAGGCTCCAGACTTAGGATAGGCACATACAAACATAATATGGCGGGGTTAAACATTTTTGCGGGATCCCAACCCTCTCCCTAACCTGGGACAGTGGTATAACAGTACAACATAAGAACGAACTATAAAAATCAGTTGAAAAAGGCTCAACTCATAAGATGAAATACAAGTGGATAACGCCATTGTGTGAGAGAAGAGGCATAAGAAGGTAACAGATTGAGCCAAACTTGAAAATTATACAAAAATTCATTAATTTATTTTATATCTTATGTACACCAAAATTAAATATTTACCGTGGCTAATCGAAGGTATAACATTTGGATCAATTATTTAACACTTACTAGTGACTTTGTCGTAAAATATAATGCAAAATTCAAAAGTGAGTTGTATGTGAAAAGTACAAAAAAAATGAAAATAACAAAACAAATAATACATATATTTCTTATTGGTTTTTGTAGATAGGAATACAAACCAGCGGCGTTTCCTTCTTGGTAATTATCAAACTTATTTAATCAATGAGTGATAGATTTCTCTTAAAGAAATTTAAAGGTCCCGGTGTAAACAACTACGATAAAGGACAAAAGATATTGTATATATTCAAAAGGACAGGTGAACTATAAAAAGTTTAAATACCTTATCCAGAAACAGATGGCACTGTGGAAAGCTCTCATTGAGTTTGCAATAAACAATATCGTATTTTGAACGAGACGTAAGTCGCTGATTTTTTTATTTGTCTTTCTGTAATTTATTGAAGAATTTAGCAACGAAATTTCCAAATAAAAACAACCCCCAAAAATAACTCCTTTATATCTGCTGATGTCAATCTCCCCTGTATCATATGAGGTTTATACTCATTCTTTGGTAGGTTTAGTTTTGTTTAACTATTGAAAGATACCAAATATCATGACGTTACCTACAACATTTCATAGATTATCAAATATGCCATTATCTGTATATTAAAGTAAGCATTTGAAATTTTAGAACCTAATAACGCTATGGTTTTTATGGAGTAGTGATCAGTTGTTTATATCATTCTTCAAAACTTAAAAGCCGAAAACAAAATGGCAACGCATTTGCAAAAAAACAGTAATGACGAAATACAAACAAAAATTGTATAGTGATAATCTTAATGGATAATTGATCATGAGTTGTTTAAATGGACTATATTGTCATATTTTGAATTTATATTTTTTTTGACAGATCAAAGTAAGTATATTTTAATTACTTTCTATCTATATTTTTTTATTATTATTATCATTACTTTTGATCCAAATGAATATGAAGGCATTAATTAAAACTGTAGTAAAATAGCATAATGTAAGCAAGTGAATTGTACATTTTGATTATAGAACAACACTCATCAAAATTACAGTTTCAATATATAATGAAGTGCTAGATGACATTTCGGACGCTGATAAATACAGACAGCTTACTCATATGCCTAGTAACATTTAAAAGGAGATTTTCCAAATGTATAATGATTTATAAATACCATCGCTGTGTGTACAAAAATAACAACAACGAGTCAATAATATAGGTTTGTATTCATCTATTAACAGAACACATTAAATGCACTGAAGTAACACATTGGCTGCATGGGAATAACAATATATGATAATAATATGCACTCTTAATATTCTCTAATAATTAACATTTGTATAAGTCGAAAACAAACTGACAACGCCATGGCAAAAGACACAGACCTGTGTACAGAATTTTTTGTCATAATATATCATTTGTAGGTTTATAATCATATACAATTGATATTAGTTATATGCATAAAAAATCCTATGATAAAAACAGCATAATTATTCCTAGGTTTAAAGCGAACACTAAGTAACTGCGGCTTACACGATATTCAATGATATCTAAAGTTTGTAAACCTAAAAGAAAAAGAAATAAACTTAAAACAACATGTTATAAGTTTCAAATGTATGGTGGAATGAATCGTGACTCTGAAGAAACACTAATCTAAAAAGTAAAATAGCAAAAGTATCAAACTCTACGGGAAATTCCAATAGAAAAGTCCCTTATCAAATGACAAAATCATAAGCTAAAACACATTAAACGAATGGAAAACAACTGTCAAATTCCTGATTTGGTACAGACATGGCCCTTTGTAGAAATAGTGGATTCAACCTGGTTTCATTGCTAGCTGAACCTCTCACTTGTATGGCAGATGCATAAAATTCTATTATTTATCTAAAAGTTCTTGAATTATTTATTTTACATTACAAAAAGGAATTACAATTATGTCGTTCTTTCACTATGAATTGTCATATATACACAAGCTATCTGCATATGCCACAGTTTATTTAAACGTGTAATCATTTCAGTTCTTCACTTTGATTTAAAAAAGGGTAAGTATGTTACAGTAGACTCTAATTGTATAATAAAAATTCGTGCTACAAATCAAGCATTACCTGATAAAAATTACACGAAAGGTACCATCGCTATCATATTCAATGCAATGTAATTTCAAACCAAAAATACTACAATATTCGCAAAGAGAAAAAATAAAGATGTATAAATGTAAAGAGTTGACCACAATTTCAATGTCCAGCTTTCTAAAGTATTTAAACCTAGTGTCCGTTAATTGACAATTAACATTTGAAATGGCATGATGAAAATTTAAAATGACAAAAAACTGAACTCCGAGGAATATTCAAAACAAAAAGTCGGTTATCAAATGGTAAAACAAAAAGCTCATACACATCAAACAAAAGGATAAGAAATGTAATACTTGGTACAGGTATTTGCATATGTCGAAAATACTTGAATAATTGAAAACTTGAAGAGCTGTAAAGTTGTTTAATTGAACCTTTAACTTAAGACACATATATTATGTTTTTGGTAAATGTTCTATTTGGTAAAAATGAAGTCATCTATTTGAAAATCATATTTAAAATCATCACGATTTTATTGCGTGTAATGGAGTATTTGTGTCACAGAAGACTACTTTTAATGTTCAATTGTCGTAACCAGAATCCCGTCCTCTTTTGCTCAATTGTGACGTCAAATTACCTTAAAAGATTATGACAATATTTAATGTATTTTAAATTTCTAGGCAGATGATATTAGAAATTTTTAACATAACGTATGTCATTTAATGATATGAGAATATTCAAAGAGAGGCGAAAGATACCAAAGCAATAATCAAAAACGTTGAACAAATTACCAAGGTTAAACAACTGTATACAAAACACAACATAGATAACTAAAGACCGCGCAACACGAAAACAATAAGGGTGGTTTTATGTGATATAAAAGGATAAGTAGATCCTGCTCCACGTATAGATTACGTTGTGACTGTAAAGTATTTCTATATACTATTAATACAAACACAGTTCGTGAGAAAGAAAAAAAATCCCATTGGTACGTTTTTATCTTTAAAGGAAACTATTCACGGAATAAACGCGTGAAATATTTATTATTTGCATTACATTTAAGAGTGTGAGAATAAATGCCATGGACACGCGGAGAGCTGTACGTTTGTTGGATTTATAGTTGTATGTCATTGTAATGGAGGATATTCAGGACATCATTGTGAGAAAGGTATATCAAACCTTGTCATCATATTGATGGCATTTGTTGTAAACGCGGTTCCTTAAAGATACTTATTTCTTACTTTAATGTAAGAATTTTTTTAAATATTTTTCTATATTTCCCTGATGCACATGTACAGCTCAGATTGATTATCTAGTATTTGTAATATTTTTAGTTTGTTTAGAGTTTTGAGACCTGTATCATAATAGAACAGAAGTTCGTTGTATAAACACTCAACATGTCTAGGAAAATGGGAACCGTTAACGTATTAGTACAAACAATGTATTATTCTTCCTATGCGCATAGTGCAAATTCATCATTTTGATTTCGTAATGATTTATTCATTACACATATTTTCCGTAAGCGAATTTTACGTGTTCTCCGCTATTGTTGACCATTTAAGGTATGAACTTAATATGTACCTTTTTTTAATTTGTTGATAAAGTAATGCATCATTTATACACATCTATGCAAAATAAAACGCTAATTTGTTTTACAAAAACAGTAATAACATATCTCTTTTAATGTCTAAAGCATTCCAAAAAGATTTTAACAAAAAGAGTGAGTAGATGAAATGTGATCAGCCTTATTTAACATACAAAGTATATTTGAATATTAAAAGACCCGATTTGTCTTCCTCATTCTATTTTGTCAGACACTGAAGTTGATGTTGTTTTATTTTTATTGTTCGGTTGAGTATTTAATAATTAGTATTTGTGTATGTATGTGTGGCATGAAGAAAGATTATATATTTGCAACTAGTTTCCATTTGATACCAAACTTCTTTTTTCTTTATATGAATGCATAACTGTAATATTTGCACATTATGATTGCCATTTTGACAGCTATTTATACAATTTATTTTTTTACATTAGAGGAACCGTGTCATAATGTTGAGTGTCAACACGGAGGAACTTGCTCATCTGGATTATGTTCTTGTGTGAATGGTTTCACCGGTCAACATTGCGAAATAAGTAAGTATGTAATTGTATGTGTTTAGTGTAAACATTTATAAAGAGTATTTATTTTATTGATTTGTCTAGTAGTGTTTTATTACTCTACCGTTCAGAACTTTATACCTCCATATATATTATAATTATTATTATGATTTCTATTTACATACTTTCTTTGTTTATGTTACATGTCAAAATGGAGGACATTGCTCATCTGGATTATGTTCTTGTGTGAATGGTTTCTCTGACGAAATTGTGAGATAAGTCAGTATATAGTTGTGGGTGCTATGTGTTTGCATTTATGAAGAGTATTGCGATCATTCATTTTCTGTCTACTATTTTTGATGACTCTACCGTTCAAACTTTATCATCCATAATTATTATGATTGCTATTTTGATTGATATTTACATAATTTATTTGTTTTTGTTAGAGGACCCATGTCATGATGTTATGTGTCAAAATGGAGGACTTTGCATGTCTGGGTTTTGTGGTTGTGTGAATGGTTTCATTGGTCGACGTTGTGAGATGAGTCAGTATATAATGTTATGTGCTTCGTAGAATCATTCGTAAAGAGTAATGATTTTATTCATATGCTTTTCATGAATCAACCGTTTAAATCTTTCGAATAATAATTTAGATATAAATAAAAGAATAAGTTATTCATCTGGTTTTTTTATTAAAAACAAAATGCAAGTACTCACAAAACATCTTACGTTCGTACCGGTTGACACAGCAGCCAACAAACAGCTGGTGGAAGTATGACGTAAATACTACACGGTAGTCCTTAAGATTGAAATTACACATTCAACTACAATCACGTGCAAACGTTCTACAGAGAGACGTGTAGTAAATGATTATGTAACAACAGCTCAGCTCAACAATATCAATTAGCTACCTAAGAGGGGCAAAAGATATTGGAGGTACATTCAATATCATAGATTGAAAGTAAACTGACAAAGGCATGGTAAAAAAAGAAAAAGACATACACTCTTGTGGACAGTTGTCTCATTGGCAATCATACCACATCTTCTTTTTTATATAAACATTCAAATAATAGTACACAAGACACAACAATGTCGTGTTGCTCAAGTTATTACACACCCGTTACGGTAAATAGTCCAATTTGGTAGATCACATTGGTGAACAGAGAAGGGATTGTAGTTACGACATGAGAAAAATATCCGATATCATCTGTGAAACCAATATTCCAACTCGCGATTGCGTCCGTAAAAATTTAGGGATGATTTTAACTTCATATTTTTGAAATCTTGGTTTTATATATTCCTTATGAGCAGCAACCCTCTGTCAAGAAAATCATTATGACAGGAAATACAAGCCTTGGAATATCGTATTAATTGGGGTATATATTTACTCCGTATGCAGGTACTGCTTGAATTTTTTTTTTCATTTTGTATACTGACCTTCAATACAAGGCTTCAGGTTCATGAAATATTATTTTAAACACGTGATCGTTATATCAAATTAACACAGGAGAATGCTACACCATATGGAATGTAATTCAATATATTTTAACTTATTTGATTATAATTAATATTAATTGATTAATTTGATTTTAAAAGTCACATGTTCACCTATACTTCTTAAGGAAGACTGAAAGCTGCAGATAAAAAAAGTGATAATGAACGATTTTATTAATCGAAACAAATAATCAAAAGAGTATACATCTTACGGGTGGATATTTATCAATTATGCACTCTTGACGAGGTCAGTACGTTATACATTGACCAGTTCAGATTATATTAACCGAGGACGATAGTCCTCGTATCAACCCCAAACAAAGGCTATAGTAATGCACAGTGTTAAACTTGATATTCATAAGTTATTTTACAATTATACATGTTCAATATATAATGTGCTATAAATGCCAGTATAATGTTATTTGCCTGAAGATGATATTATTGGGTACTAATATATATATATCAATTCAAGATATTTCACTTTGTTAAGTTTACTTGTATATCTTTCAGGTGATTTCGTGTGTTAGTTGTAAAAAGTCTAATAAACTCTCAGTAAAATTGATTTATAAATTGATAAACAAAAACAGAAGAGATTTGTAAATCAAATGCATGACGTAATATTGATATTGTGCTTTTGCTGAACTGTTAACGACTTTCACACTTTTTGTGTTTCTTTGGTTCTTATAACGTGACTCTGTACTTTAAAAGATCCCGTCAATATGATATTGTTCTATTATATGTCATTATGATATATTTCTATTATGAATTAGAAAATACGTTAAACCACAAACGTCAAGTTTTTCAATCGCGTAGTGGAATGAACTATTTGTGGATTCTTATAAATTCTATATAACTTTTGGACTGTTTTAAATCTCGGTCTATTTCTGAAATTAATTCTTACATACTTTGATTTTTTAACCCTGTATGCTAACATTGCCCATGTGAAATTTTAAAATTGTTTTTTATATACATTGAACGACAAATTTATGTGACGTATAAAATTTTCTGACGTCAGACATGCGAATCAATGAATGTGTTTGCAGATAGATGTTTTTTGTGTTCTGTTAAATTGTTCCTTTTAAAACTGTAACACGATGATGACTGCTATACCCATATTTTGACTATTTTATTTATTATGTCTGATTTGTTCACGCATCATTGTAAATAAAACGGAATTTGATGAGACTGTCATCAAAGTGAGAGGTTTAGCGCTTTAAAACCAGGTTTATTCACAATATTCTACATTTGAAAATGCCTGTACCAAGTCAGGAATATGACAGTTCTTGTTCATTCGTTTTTGATGTGTTTTGTCATTTGATTTTGCCATGTGATTATTGAATTTCCGATTAGATTTCCTCTGAGTTCAGTATTTTTGTGATTTTACTTTTTACAGCGATTCCAGCAACAACAGTAAAAATTATACAAACAACGCAAACTACAGGTCAGCAGACAATATCAGCAGTGCAAAGTGTACAATCAACGTTAACTGTAAATCAGCAGACGATACCAGCCTTAAAACAATGCGTAGATGAACAGTTTGTCAACTGTCAAGATCCAGATATATGTCAATCACCATTTAGTGACAGATGCCCTTTAAGTTGTAAACTTTGTGGTATGTGTAGCTTAGGTTACTTCAGATAAACAATGTTATTCCTCGAGACTAGTCAAATTAATCGTCTTTCAAACAAAGAAATTCTTTTGGACATATAAATTAGTATCAACTAGGGTTTGGTTTGAGCAGAGCACATTGATGACGGTTAATCCAGAAAACGCGTCGAACGCATATAACTTGCACAGTGTTGTTTCAATGTTAATACTATTATGATAGGACTTATATTCTTATCAATTCTTGTAGCGAAAATATTTTTCAACCGATCTAGTATTTTAAAATTTTTAAATTTATGACAGTAAATATAATGCTCAATATCATAAAATAGAATATTTCGTACATATATAAGACAGTCATCCTTCAACTTAAAAATTGAAATAGCCTTGTAATAAGAGTGTAAAACGACTTTCATGAGTCTGTAATTCAGTGGTTGTAGTTTGTTTATTTGTTACATATTTGTTTTTCGGTCATTTTTTAATAAAAATAAGGCCGTTAGTTTTCTTTTTTGATTGATTTACATTGTCATTCGGGGCCTTTTATAGCTGACTATGTGGTATGAGCTTTGCTAATTGGTGAAGGCCGTACGGTGACCTTTAGTTGTTAATGTCTGTGTCATTGTGGTCTCTTGTGGAGAGTTGTCTCATTTGCAATCATACCACATCTTCCTTTTTTATATCTATATCATATCAGCAGGTTGAGAACTATGCCATTGCTTTCAGTACTACAATGTTATGTTGATATGATGTTTGTCATTACTGTTCTTTAAACTGTAATATAAGAGTAACTTACTTTTTTATACTTTTGATTTTAAATGCGAGTTCTTCGTTGTTTTCTGTCTACTATGCAGTATTAATAGTATAGGTTACAAAGCTAACATACAATGAGCAATTATTGGAAATTCGTGATACTAGAACGTTATAGAATAAAAACGAAACCAAGCACGTTGGATTAACCTTTTCCCATGTAAATCGTTACAAACATGTAGGTTTTAGAACTACTGAAAAGTGACATGTACGATCAAAAGAAAAATACCTTAGATAAACAATTCCTGGAGTAAAATCCTCTAGAACCTGCTTTAAATGCTGAACTGGTAAACATTATTGTTTTAGGGCTAGCTGAATCCCGCCTCTGGATGTGTTTTTTTGAATGGTGATGACCCATTGGTCGCCTTCGAATGATTTATGCTCTTTGGTCGAGTTGATGTCTCTTTGAAACATGTCCCATTTTTATTCTCATTTGTAAATGTCAAAGCATAGACATGTTCCAATAATAATACTAACTATCAGTCGTTGCCGAATTATTTCATTCCACAAGGGTATTTAAAATAAGAGAAACCCAAACTGTATCGACAAATAAGTAAAACAGGGAATGTTACATTATTTTATATTACAGTGCCAATCACCACACAGAAGCCATGTGCTGATAGTAAATTTGTAAATTGTCAGGACCACATGGTTTGCTCATCACCTGTAAGCCAATACTGCCCAGTCAGCTGTGGTACTTGCAGTGTGTATATTTAAAGTTTATATTAATTCATTAAAATGGATTTTACATTCAGTTATAATGATTTACGAAAGAAATTTTGAAAAAGTGCATGTACACTCATTGAATGAAATAAGTAATACGGACATTACGTTCGGATATTCAAATTACGAAAACTTCTTTCTGAAATTCACATAACGGAAAATTTTCTCTGAAATTCACATTACGGAAATTTCTTTCTGAAAATTTATAAGAATATATTTACATTATGAGGAAATGTACTGAACAGGGTGGTAAAATAAATGAATTAGAAAATCTTAGTTCATGTATATAGAATATGACGAAAATAGCAGTCTTTATAGAATTTCATTCCTTTTAGTTATTTATTTTGATATTTATATATATTCGAGTTAACAGGTTTAAATCTCTTTGTTAGCGTCCTCGGAAACACGAAGGCTTTTTGTTCAATGGCCCTTTTATGAGAGAATTTTATGCAACTGTCATACAAGTAAGAGGTTTTGCTAGCTATAAAACCAGGTTTAATCCACCATTTTCTACATAAGAAAATGCATGTATCCAATCAGGATTATGACAGTTGTTATCCATTCGTTTGATGTGTTTGTGCTTTTGATTTGGTCATTTGATGACGTACTTTCCGTTTTTTTAATTTTCCTGGGTATTTAGTATTGCTGTTATTTTACTGTTTATAGACATGAGATTCATAATAATGCGTTAATGTTTATAACATAATGATTAAATGAGGTCAGTAAGACTCAAATCGAAGGGATTTCTTGAAATATGTATATCTGTTTGCGTTAGCTCGTACTACAAACATTAACAGAGTATAATTCTAATTTTAGATATTTGCATTTTACAGGTTCTAAATCCACTATGCATGTAACAACAGCAAAACCTTCAACAACAACTGGATGGTTGTCGATTACAAGGTAGCATATACCTAGAGTTATGACGAATGGATGCAGACTCAAAACAAAATAAAAATACCACTAACACGAATCTTATTATTTAATTAAACCCGATTAAAGGTATACATAAGGCTTATAATTTGTTACACGAGACACTTCTTCGTCCAAATAAGTTTCATTTGTGGCTCTCGAATCAAAGCAATTCTGCGACAAAATTAAATGCGAAGTAGGAAAGCTTAAAAATTCTATATTCAGAAAAGTTTAGCTAATTACAGCAAATGCAATGTAGTCTAACCCATGGATAGAAAAACCTAAATAAATTGAATAATTCAAGGTATAATTTTAAACAGTACATGCAAAATGAACATTAAAATGCTATTACATGTCAATACAAAAATATTAAATACTAGACTGGATCATACCCTATGGTGCGAGCTTTCTTCAGCAGTGGCATCAACATGTTGAAACCAATATATGTAGAAAATAGTTTTCTACTTTTGTTTTCATTTGCATAGTATCATAGGATCTTGGTTGTTGCTTCGTATCAATATAAGTTTGTCGACATACACGCCATCTTGAAAAAATACTTATCACAAATAGATTCTGATAGGTTGATTTATAATGCGGCTGAGATAAAGCAACAGCTATTGACTTTAATGAGTGAAGGAATAACATACTTTTCTCGTCTCAGAATAAGACTTAAAATGCCGGAAAAAATACAGTTTCGATCTACTGTCATTAATTAATGTTCGTTTTACTATACATATATTGCATACTGAAATCAAAAATTGAAATATCTATTACTAAAACGTGTTTATTTGCTTTGTTAATCTGCAATATGTACCATTTGTTTTGCTAAATAATGATCCTATACAATGTTTACAGAAATGCGTTACCAGTATTCAAACGATTGATCGCCAGGTTAAAGTAGGTGACAACTTTGACCTATCGAGGGCCCCATAGTATTCATTCTGAAATAAACTCCGGTCTAGGTACCAGCGATATGTGTGTGAGAATGAAAAATATCCTTTATGAGGTTCTGTAATTTCCCGCGCCCAAATTCAGACCTTCAACACTGTAGCCATCGGTCTTCACCTCTTTACCACGAACCCACATTAAAGATAAAGTAAAATAACACATAACTATAGAAAAAGGAGAATAAATCAATTATTTCAATTTAAATTCCTAAATCAACTATTCAATTATTCATACATAAGGTCTCATACAGATATGCAATATTAAAATAAATAAGCACTACCGATCTCAATTTTGATGTTCAGAGATATTCATAAATAGCACAATATTGATCTATTTCGAGCAAAATTGAAACACTATAGAGGTACAAAATAGACAAGACAATCACTAACTAAACGATTTAACATATTTCTTACCACATATGTGGTATATTGGTCATATATAGAACCATGAGTGAATTCAAAAAGACCTCATAAGAAATTGATAATTCCTAACAAAAATGCTTCCCAAACAGAGTTATGAGTTATAACGACAGACATTATCGTTACACAAGCTTTAGAGTCAAGATCTCGAACAGGTGGGCTGATACAATACCGGTATTTTAGTGTCTCAATTCACGAGTGGCATATTTTCATAAATCTTTAGTTACCATTATAGTCTTCTCATCTGTTACTTTACGGCTTGTATCCTATTACCGATTGAGATATATTGATTCATTGTGATAACTGGTTACAGATGATTCATGCATTGCAGTAATTGCTGACTATGTCGACACACAAGTTTTTACTTCCTGCAGAGATTCTGTACCGCTTGTATCCTATTACCGATTGTGATATCTTGGCTCAGTCTGAATATCAATTTATTTATGCATAACAGTAAACGCACGCTCTGTCGACCCACATGGATTTATTTCTGGAGAAGTTCCTGTGATTTCCTTCAATTCCGTTGCTTCTTTGATTTGTCTTCTTAATCGATTATTTGAATATCGGTGAATTTCTTTTATCTTGACTTCTTCAGAAATGTTCTGCTATGACGTTATGGTCTCTCCTTACTCTAATTTGCAAACAGCTTTCATGCATATTCGGTGATCAAAACCACGATACCTTGTTGGAAATTTGGCAATCAAACAAAGCAAGTGATGAAAGAAGAATAGAGAACCGTCGAAAGAAGATAAGGCTAACTGAAAGTCTCATTATTTTTTCTGAATTTGTAGAATAATACTGTTAACATGTTTAGTATTAAAAAAAAAAGGAAATAGTAAACCCACATTGTTCGGACGTGTTGACACGTACTACAAATTAACAAGCTCCAATTAATCATTGTCAATACCAACAAACGGAAATATCAATCTCTTAATGTTTAAAATTAACAATTTAAAAAAAATCTCTGATTTAAATCAATTTGTGTACTATGTAAGTTTTATTTTATTTAATCAACATCAAAATGAACGTTTAAAACATAGCAACATTATTTTAAATAATATATCTATCTCTGCCGATTTCCCCAATAATTAAGTTAATATACACATATCATGTTGGAATCCTCAGGATTAAGGTAGTATAATCACTTAACACGTATTGCTGCACTTGAGGAGAGATAACAATTCAGTCTAAATCGTAACCTTTGTGGTAAGATTTCTTGTTTGGACAGTGTTTTTTTTATCGCATAGTAGAGACATCTCATTGATATAAACCTGCGTTTGCGGAACACGTGTATAAAATGTAAGTATAATTTAACATCTTATGTGTACACAAATGTAATCAACATCAACTATTGAAGCATATTGGTATCAATTCACATGTTCTGAAATAACTTTTAAAAGCATACGTTTGCCATCTACCTTTTTGAAAACTAGACACAGGGAAAAATCGCATCAAAATTTACCTGCACAGATCAACTGTTGGTAAACATCTTTGCCAGGGGGTTGAAATGATTATCAAAAATATAATTTTTCTGACAATGTTTTTCAATTCTTATTATGACAATATGCGTCATGTTGTACACGTACAAATGTCAATATTAGGAACCACTATCACATTCTAATCATTTTCAAACTATGTCAATAGATCAAAATAAGTTCGATTAAGATAGAGTTTCATGACACTTTTATGCCTATAAGTACACTTATACATCTACGATACACAAACGGTACAAACTTTTTTGACTGAAAGAGAGCACAGCCTTAAAAGAGGGACGACAGATACCAAACGGGACAATTAAACTCATAACCGAAAATACACTGACAACGCCATGGCTAAAAATGAAAAAGACAAACAGACAAACAATAGTACACATGACAAGACATAGAAAACTAAAGAGTAAGCGACACGAACCCCACCAAAAAACTAGGGGTGATCTCAGATCTCTTAACTGTTAACAGAGAGAGAGAGAGAGAGAGAGAGAGAGAGAGAGAGAGAGAGAGAGAGAGAGAGAGAGAGAGAGAGAGAGAGAGAGAGAGAGAGAGAGAGAGAGAGAGAGAGAGAGAGAGAGAGAGAGAGATGATATGACACTATGATATGCACATCCATTATTTTTGGCAAATAAGTGGTGAAAGAAAAAAATATATAACAGTTGCATATTTTCAAATTTTATTCATCTTAATTATTTACAGACGCAACTAGAGAATGTTTTTATTGTGGATTTTTGTTGTCAATCTAGTACATTGTTATGCTGCAGTAGAAAATTATCCATGTGCGTTTTTACCCAATGACTCAATGAAATGTTTAGAGTATTGGACATTGAAAGAAATGAAGCACAATTGTACTGATGTAAAAGATGATTTAATGTTTACTGGTTTGATAAAGAAAGTCGACGAAGAACATCTCATTAGTGTTCGTGCTAGTTCGGAATCTTTGGTAAGTTACAGTTTGTAACGAAGTATTATAAACAGATTCATAATTATCTATTTTGATCATTTTAATTAATAATTTATCTATATGTTTATTTCTTCATTTATTTAATAATTTTGTTCGTTTATTACCCTCCGTAAACACAGCCTCCAAACTCTTTTCTGGAATAAGCTTCATCAGGAACGCTCAAAGTGAAATGTTTGAAAGTGAAGGATGTATTAGAACTGAAGAAGATATATAACCAAAAAGGTCCTAACGTTCATAGCCGTATTAATGTAAGGTCAACTTTACCTGATTTGAAACCTTAGTTTTCTTTATAACTCGATCAATTTAACAGAGAAGTATGTCATTAATCGTATTAATAAAAAAGTACTGAATTCTGTGATAATAATACTGTTGGATTGAGGTGTTTATCGACCCCGTGCTGTAAAAAATTACAAAACGAATAGGTGTGTGAAATGTTAACTTTTGATATGTTTTTTTTTGTAAATTTCGTCGAATGTGGAAACGTCCGGTGTGACACGAAAATGCCTGTGTGTATTTACATCAATATGGATCTATTCTTTTAAAGATGTTTTTAGTAAAAATAAATGATAGAACATAATTTTCACACTTATTATTCAGAACATAGGATATGCACAAAATTGAGAATTTCTCATAATATACAGATATGAAGATTTCAAATGTACAAATGTAACGATAGCTGAACGATAGATACACATTGATCCGATATCGATTCTGATGTGTGCAAACGTTTTTTTTTTTTAAATATTCATTTAAAACATTATCAAGTCAACACGCGTACCAATATTGATTAACAAAAGTGTCCTCCATAATCAAAATACTAATTTATCCAGAAATGTTCACCAAAGGTTTCGACAAAGTTTTAATTCCTTTAGACTACCCATGGTTGGTTTTTCATGTGTTGGGATAGTGTTACTCAGTCTTTAGTTTTCTATGTCATGTTTGCATAATGTCGTTTGGCATTTGTCGTCTTTTGTTTGGTTTTGTTTTCATTATGGCATTGATAGCTCTTTTTCGACTCATGAGTTTTCATGTCTATTTGGTACATTTCGCTTTACTTTTACATGGTTTTGAACAAATTGTCTGTTTTTCTTAACAATGAAAGACAATAAAACGATTTTGAAAACCATATTCAAGTAAGCATGTTGGGCTTCGGAGGCCAAGTAGTCTAAGAGAGTCTACTACTGCAATCACAGCGTGTCAACACTGAGGCTGTGAGTTCGAATCCTGCTCGTGCGGGTGCGCTCGACTCCAATCTTAATTGAGTAGGATTGCAAATTTTTCTATCGAAGCTCAGTGGTTTTCTCGGCACTCAGGCTTCCTCCATCAATAAAAACTTGCCGTCACGAAATAGCACAAAAGTGGCGCTTCAAAGCAGCGGCAAAACACCAACTATCAATCAAGCAAGCAAGTTATCAAGAAATCAAGAATATGCAAACTAGTTTCCTGACTCAAATGTTTACTTGATTTACAGAACTTTGATGTTAAAACGCAAATATGGGTACGACGAAAAGATGGCTTCTGTGAAAACAACTGTTGCGGTAAGCAAAAGTAAACAGCAAACAAAAATATAAAATGTGTTGATTAACAGAATTCGGTTTTTGTCTTTAGGTTTTGTCTATTACCAACCAGTGTAAAAAAAAGAAAGTGATAATTTTCCTACTATCTATATAACATGCATAAACGCATCTTAGATACCAGGATTAAACTTGTATTTACTATAAACGCCTCGTTTCGTCTACAAAAGACTCATCAGTGACGCTCGAATCCAAAAAAGTCAAAAAAATCCAAATAAAGTACAAACATATGTATGAAATCAGAAAACATATACTTTTATAATAAATTCAGTGTCATTCATATTTGTATTAAACATTCAATGTTTTAATTGTTGATTTAATCCAAAGATACTGACCATCAATACATAAAGTATAAATTGGCAGTACAAATGATAAAACAAGAGGTGGGGAAAAATTACACACCCCAGCTGTATTCTACTTTTACATTTGCAGGTGTAAATGTGAAAGAGAAGAGGTTTTTACTTGATGGTATGATTATATAATAGCAGTTGTCAAACTTAAACATAATATAACGGGCGTAGTAAACTTTAATTTTTTATTCTGAACTACATAAAATAGCTTCGTGTTTTGTAAAGCATTTATTTTACTTGAAAAATATTTCATATCATATATTTTGTGTCGAATATTCTTAAATGATTCTATTCCCACAAAGCAAAGTCATCTATTGGCGTTATGAACATGCTTTCTTCCATAGACATTGTTTGAAAATTGAAAATAAGACACCAACTGTAAAAGAGGGACGAAAGATACCAGGGGACCGTCATTAACATTGTTCATGGTAAGCATTCTTTTATAAAACATTGTTCATGGTAAGCGTCCTTTTATAAAATCTTTTGAAACTTACAAAATATTATATCCATAGGTGGTTTGGCTTGTATTACTCAATTTTGTCTGCATGGTGGACATTGTGAAAATGGCAACTGTGTTTGTAAACCCCAGTACTACGGTCCACATTGTGGAAAATGTAAGTCAAATTCAAATTTAATATTTCATGCAAATATAGAATAACAAGGATAATTATATACAAATATACATACAGGCGGCTGCTGCTTTCCTTATGTTTACATGTATTAATCAACATAATAACGGGAATAAGGAGCAGTTATCATTACACAGGAACAACTTCCAATTCAATCAGATGGAGAAATTATTGGAAAATCGTAACAATGGAGAGTTGAAACTCGTATGCATAGGTTAAGAACCAACGGTGTATTTCTCTCTAGATATTGATATCTCTACTGAAATCGAAAATTATCAACTGTGTACCGAAAAGAGTATTTAGTCCGGTCGTCAAAATAATTGACTAAATATCATCACCATTTTGCCTGCAAAATTGCCTTGAAAAGATTTAGTATATTCAGCCAGCGTTATTATTTACAGTGATCACGAGTTTTCCTATGTTTTAATTTTAAAGTTATTGTTTTTATTACATTTATAATGAATCTTTTTAATGGGATTAATGCAGAAAAATGTAGTGAACTATATCTTTTTCTACACAATCACAATTTGCTTTGATGCGATTTCATCGAGAAAGACTTAACAACAACTATTGTTGTATGACGTCAAAGAAGTGAAAATAATTTTCAAACTGAGAAATCAATTTAATTCATTTGAACCAATCTAATAAAAATGTTCAATTAACACAAAACAAATAAACTAACATCATTATCTCACATAATTATAACTTTAACAAATACTCACCATCTGCATAAGAGATGTATATTTCACTGAACTAGTAAACACATCTGTTTAGGGGCCAGCTGAAGGATGCATGTGGATGCGGGAGTTTCCCGCTGCATTAGAGACCTATTGGTGACCTTCGGCTGGTGTCTGCTCTATGGTCGGGTTGTTGTCTCTTTGACACATTCCCCACTTCTATTTTCAATTTCATATCTATATGACTATTTTATACTTCTTTTATTTTCTTGAGGGGATCCATGTCACAATAAGGTGTGTCACAATGGTGGATTTTGTGTGTATGGATTTTGTATTTTTGGAAAAAATACTGGTAAAGTATTATATAATTACTATCATGAGAATTATGATTCATTACATTTATTTGATGTTGTATCTGCAAGTATATATATTTTTAATTTTGTGTCATTTTTTCACTCTAGATCTTTGAATTCTGCTTGTTTGTTTTTTTTTGTACATCACTAACATTCCTGTTGCGTTAAAACGTCTAATTTGATACCTTATAGTTGTATGCATCATATCTGTTCTCTTTAATAAATACCAAATAAGTTTATATCGTGTTTTAGATAATACATGTGCTGGTATAACTTGTAAAAATGGAGGATCTTGTAATGACGGACATTGCTCTTGTACAACTGGATTTTCAGGTGATCAGTGTCAAAACTGTAAGTCAATGTTCGAAAGTCATATAAATCGATTGAGAGAAAACAAATCCAGGTCTCAACCTTAAACCGAGGGACACATTAACTATAACAGAAAAACACATCAACTATAATAGGAAAACAACGATTCAACAGAAACACTGAAGTGTAACAAAAACAAACGACGATGCAACTCACACAAAAACTAACTGCAAGTTAACAACTGCCATTTACCTGACTTCGTACAGCACATTTTAAGAAAACAATGGCAGGTTGATCCCAGTAATTGATCTAAAAAAAATTAAAATTAAATAATAATCGAGCATATGTCTTGAGTCTTTCATGTACAATATTTTTCTTTTTTGTATCATTATCGGGTGTGGTTCATGATTTCTTTCAAAAAATGATAAATATATCCTCATATGAATATTTTACAAAACCTTCACATTTGTTTTTAATAAATGAAGCATAAGTTGTTATTCCGAAAATAAAAATCGACGACATCAAAACTAAATGTATCTTGTTTATCATACTCAAAGCATGTATGGAAGCATAAACATATAATGAGCATAAGCCGTTATCCAGGAGAGGAAAATTGACACATTTGACTTTTTTCTGTGTTTCCCTGCTGAATTCAGATTTGCACATCCGTTTGTTAATTTCTACCATATTGTTTCAATTCCCAAAATCATTTTTAATTGATACATAGAGAAAAATAAAGAACAAGATGTGGTATAAAAGCAAATGTGAAAACTATCCACAATCCAACTAATTCCAAATGGGTATAAGTAATAATAGACAACTGTATAAAAAATACAATAGTGTATAGTCGGATTTAAAAGACCCCAACATGAAAAATCTGAAATAGTTAAACTGGGAAAACAAACGGACCCAAAAAAGATCTTTTCAGGAATATGACAGACATCAGACGTAAACTCGTTCCGGTCTCTGATCAACATCATCTTCCGTCGACCATGAAATTCATATTTTCTTTTCTTTTATTTTTCATTTCATTTTATTTCGATTTTCAATTTAAGTTTTTTATGTTTGTGAGCTTTAAATAATTTATACAATTTTTGTTCAATCTAGTTATAATATGATAAAATGACATGACAGGCGGACACTCAATGAATTTGTTATAAGTCCTCGAACATTCAAAATACTTAAAGGAACCAATCCAATGGTTGCAGATGCAAGTGCTTTTATATAGTTTTATCTATGTTTCATATACTGGTATTCATACAATTATACTTATATTCATATTCATATCCATATATATTTACAAAAAAAAAGAAAAACAAAGAACATGCAAAAACAAAATAACTTAAAACAAAACATGTTATTCTTTTATCAGACTATCCTTGTCATGGTGTTTCATGCTCAAAAGGAGGATATTGTTTATATGGAGTTTGCTATTGTCACCCTAATACTCAGTGGGAGATATGTGAAAGTGAGTACAATAATCTATATCAGAGTTATATATATATTGGAACTATCTGTCTTGAGAGGTGCATCTAGTTCTTACAAATTGGTGACAAAAATGACCTGATAATATGAATGCATTATACAATAAAATAGTTTTGATATCAGTGAAATAAAATAATTCTCAAGAAGCTACACAAAAAAATGATAAACGACTAAGCAATACATATACACGTGCAGGGTATATACATTTAAATATTCACACGAAACAATAAAATAATCTTTAGCAGTATATCAACTTTTGAAAGATCAAATTTAAGTCCACGATTTTGGTTCGACCAATATTGAATTTGCGACACTTTATCATCATTATTCGCTTACCGTATCAGAATATTTGTAGTAGGCTTAACTTTTGTAATATATAATTAAAAGAATTCATATCATTATTGCGTAATAACATGTATTTGATACAATTGGCGACAAAAGAGACGCATGTTCGACTCTAATTTGCCGTAATTTCGTTGGTCCATTACAGTGTATGAAAAAAAGCAAAACAAATTCATAGGATGAAACCAATGGTCTTATTCAAACTACAATAATGGGCCGGAAACAAATATGTGTAAATTCACAGGATGAAACCAATGGTTTTATTCAAACTACAATAATGGGCCGGAAAAAAATATGTGTACGAACAAGTATTAAAAAAAAAACTCCAACGTAAATTCATCAAGAGGTTCTATAATGAAAACATTGACATTTCAATTGGTAATTTTCCTTTTTTTTGGAATCAATTTAAAGAGATATAGATAAAGGAGACAACAGATACAGTTAAGTCGGCCTCATATCTTGACTTTCATCTAGAAATTGACAATAAGGGTCGGTTGAAAACAAAATTTTACGAATTAAGAGATGATTTCAGCTTCCCAATTGTGAACTTCCCTTTTCTATGTAGCAGCATTGCCTGCATACAGAGTATATATCTACCAATTGATACAATACTCCCGAACTTGTATTTCCTATCATGATTTTTTTGATAGATGGTTTCTGCTCACAAGGAAGCTATTAAACCAGGATTTTCAAATGGTGAATTTGAAATCATCCCTTCGTAAATTTTACGGACGCCATCACGAGTTGGTAGGCCGTTATAAAATAACCGTTTCACAGTTTATATCTATCATAAAGTGGATGATAGAAATAAAAGACGTCTTGACTATTTGATAGATGTATTAGAAAAGCCTAGTAACACGTCAAGGTGACGTGACGTTGCATAAAGCGCGGTACATAGTAAACGTCAAGTATGCGGTATTTACGATATGCTGGGGGCAGCACAAAAGGGAAATTAACAAAAAAAACATTGAATTTAACCATTAAGAAAATAAAATAACTGAAAACTTTAAGCATTTCTCAAATGAATTAATGTCCATGAAAAACTAAATTGAATCTCGCTATTAACACATTTAAAATTTTTGTATAATTCACTTAGTCTATTTCTTTATCTTCTCCATGGCGACCATTTTAGCTTTGCGACAGGTTTTAACTGCACAGTCTGTATTGTCATCATAGCTATTCATACTAACTTCAAGTGGGTACAGTTTTGTGATCGGACGCGATGTTAGTCCATTTCTGGTCCGTATGACGGCAAATCTTGCTAGTCCGTCTCCTCCTACATTGAGTTTTCGACAACGGCTTTGTAGAAGGGACTTTAGGTAGTTGGTATTTTGTGCGTGAATTTGAGCTATGCGTATATTGTTGGATTGCTGATGTTGAAGGTTGACTAATAAATGTAGATGGAACCGATTGTGTAAAACTATTGGCATGAGGGTTCAAATTCAATGAAATTTGTTCATTTGCGGGTAAATTCTGATTTTGAACTGACTTTGTTAATTTTGTAACTTGTCGTAATTTATATTCTAAATTGAACATGTACTCATCTGATTCCTGTATTCCCACTGCTACATCTTCATCCGAAGTTTGCTCTAATATCTTTTCGTTGATAATCTCTAAAGTTCTTTTCTTCTGAGTGACTACTTCTAATAATGTTGAAATTTCCTTGTAGTCCGCTTCGTAACTTTGTTGAATTTCTTCAAATTTCTTTAGGAGTTTCGTTACTGCACCTTTGTGTCCCGCTCGGACGGCTTTCATCTTCGTATTTTATTTTCTATCCTGGTCACGGCACCATAACATCATAAAGTGGATGATAGAAATAAAAGACGTCTTGACTATTTGATAGATGTATTAGGAAAGCCTAATAACACGTCAAGGTGACGTGACGTTACATTAAGCGCGGTACATTGTAAACGTCAAGTGTGCGGTATTTACGATAATATCTGATGTTCTTTGTGTCGTAACTTCAATCCACTTTCCTTTTTATCACGAATCTGATCTACCAAATTTGAACCGAGTTCGTGTTCCTATTCTTTTGTTTTCTATGTTGTGTTTTTTGTACTATTATTTGTCTGTTCGTCTTTTTATATTTTAGCCATGGCGTTATTAGTTTATTTTGGATTTGTGATTTTGACTGTCCCTCTGGTATCCTTCGGTCATCTCTTAACGGAATATTGTACAATTTGAGCAATGTTGTGCGGTCGATACAATGATATATTTAACTGAAAGACGTATGTTGACTGAGGACGAAGTCAGAGGTTGATATACTTCATTGAGTTGATATGTCCTGTATAGATCTCAAAGAAATGTAACATTGTGATCTTATCAATTTTCTACCATATACAATGTATGTATCAAAAATCGTCAGTGCATTATATTTTATTTTATCTTGTTGAATGTTATAGATAGCATATTGTCTTTTTGACAATACCAACATATTGATTGTTATTGCATTTCCCTTTTTTTGTGTGTGTACAGCTGAATATGTATTTGACAAACATTTTGGAAAATAATAGATGAAACGTATACAGTTCCCAAACAATTTCATAAAATCCACAAAGTATATCCATTTTTTTATATTTTAAAATAACTGCGCATTATGACTTTTATTTAAGTCGTTTTAAACCTTTGAAAGTACATTACAATGTATGATATGTGAGATACTAAACGAATCAAATTAGTCAATAATAATAAACAAGTTGATAACATATACATTTACCACTGTGACAACATGACATTTTTGTTTTACTTACTTGCGGCCGTTATTTTGCTGGTTATTTTCTCGGTTTTTCAAATTTATCTTTTGCTGAACAATACTGTTTTCATAACAAAATTGGTAAAACATTTTTTTCAAAGGAGGAGAACTCCTATACATAATTAAGATAAATTCATGCATGTTCACATGGTCATATTAAGTGTGTCAATTTTACTGTTTCTTTTTTAGTTTTCATAAAATTACAAAACAAAATTTTTCTAGACGTTCGTTTGAATTCCTTTCCATTATTTCACAAGAATTTTAGACTCGTTTTCATCAATACAGTACCATCAACTAACCACTGTTTGATGTTGCTTCTATATAAATATATGTTTACCTCTCTGTCACATAATTCGACTAACTGTAACATTCATATGATAACAAAATAACCAACAAACAAAACAAAAAATTAAAGCAAATAACCAAAAACTAAACGAATATTTATCTTTGACCAGATGATCCTTGCCATAATGTTTCATGCATGAAAGGCGGATATTGCGTAAAAGGAGTTTGCTACTGTCCAAACAATAACCAGTGGTTACCATGTGAACGTGAGTGGAATAATCTATATCAGAAGTATATGTATAATAATTATTCATCTTTGAGTGAACATCGTTTTTACTTCGCCGCGAAAGAAACAAATGAAAACATAACAAAAGTAAAGGATTTCAAAAAATTTTAATTTCACTTGTGAAATTAAAATTCAATACGATATCATAATAAAAAGGCATAGTAGGTGCATGAAATATGCTTTCAAGAAAGAAAAAATACCATGAGGACAATAAGGAAAATTACAGATGATGATGGATAAACAATTATTTGTTTAATTGAATGAATTTGGTGTGTATAACATGTTTCACACAAAACAGAATACAATTAAATCAGCCTTATTATTATCAAACTTAACACATTTGGATTGAATGACAAAATATAAAATCTGTGTCACGCTGTGAGCGTTCTTTACTAAGTACAAATATATAATAACAATCTTAATTTTTTTATAAAAAGAAAAAAAAAACTACTGTTCATTCTGAAAAGCTGTTAGAACAGTATTCTTTATATTCTACTTCTTTTTATGTTAATAGTAATCAAAGGTGCCAGGCTTTAAATTTGATACACCAGACGCGAGTTTTGTCTACATAAGACTCATCAGTGACGCTAGCCGTGGTCTAGTGGTTAGTGCATCAGTCTCCTAACACAAAGGTTCCTGATTCGATCCCAGCTCCGGGAGGGGGGGGGGGGGGAGAGTTCAGGGACTGAATTTTTCTAAATTCAACTCCTTTGGTTTGTGCGATGTCAATATGTTGTACATACCTACATTACTCTGTTGACGATAAGACGTCGGAATTGGACCAGACAACAAATAACCAAGTTTTGACTTTACGGCGGTTGACCATTTCCTCTTAATATTGTATCCTCTACGAATTCCCAATAGAAATCAGCTCCGATGAGCAAGGAAATTTCAAAAGAAGAGTTGTCTTCTGTAAACGGACGAGCTAAACGTAATCCTTTCAGGTACTTGAATTCTCGTATACCATTACCGATGTAATTCGTTAACGGGCTGGCGATGTTCGGTACTACTAGAACCTCAACTGAAATTTTCGTTCTATTTATCGACTCTACGTATACGCGCGCTCTTGACAAATGACGGACTTTAATGTCGGTACTTCAAATGCCGATAAATGTATGGTTTCTGTTCCTAGTATTTCTAAATCTATTTTCGACGTTAATTCCTCGGTAACAAAAGAGCGCTGTGCTCCTTCATCAAACAAAATATGCGTATCAACATATCGATTTCCCCCAACTGGTGCAACGGCAGTTTTTAGAAGCACGTTCGAACGGGATTTTTCTTCAGACGAATGAAAACTTGCGGCGAGCAGTGTATTTTCGTTATCATCAACTACGGCATTAACTGACATTTGCTGATCATTAGTACAGGTATTTCCATGGCAAAGACTTGTGTGGTGCTTTTGATGGCACTGGCGGCAGCGAAATTTCGATTTACAATCTACGGAACGGTGTGATCCTAAACAGTTAAAACATAACTTCTTTTCTTTGACGATTGATAGGCGTGTATCGTGATCTGTAATATTTGGGCATTTTGCAGTGTCATGTAAATTCTGGCAGAATATGCAAGGTTTTTGTCGAATATTTTGTGTTTGTCTCTCACGGTTATCGAATGTTACTACTTTACTCGGTTCACATTTTCTATTAACGCATGTCAAAAACGATGCGGTCATTGTGGTATGCTGCATTGAATCCATAAACGACGACGAACGTTGTCCAGCTTCAATTATAGTGATTTCTTTCAAAATTCCACGTCTCAAATCAATCAATTCCCAATTATCGGAACCGTTTTCACGAGCTAAGTGTTGTCGTATTTCTGACGGAAGCTTGTTCAGTATTATCGGAATAAGTAATGCACCATACGATTCTCCGGAGCGGCATAACGATTCAAGACCTCTTATATATGCCTCTAACTTGTCGTAATAAACACGTAGACTGAGTAGGTTGTTTTGTGGTGCTCTAAGTTCTAGCAAAGCTTGCATATAAGCATTTATAATCTTATGCGATTGTCCGAAACGCTCCTTTAAAAGTTTAATAGCTTCCATGTAATTTGAGTTTGTGAGCGGTAACCCGTCAATAGTTCATCATTAACAAGCTGGGATTTTAAATAACTAAGTTTCTGTACGTATGTGAGTGTTACATTGTAATGGACGGAAGATTCAAAAGAGTCCCAAAATGTTTGCCAAGTCAGAATTTCTCCGTTAAACATGGGTAGTGTAAGTTTCGGCAAATGGTGATTTTGGTTGCTAGGTTGCTGAACGGGATACATTTGTGTTGTGTACGGAACAGAACTGTGTTGATCAATGTTTTCAAAAGTGTGAGAAGGTAATGCGTGATCATGCTGTGGGATATCATTATCAGTACATGATTTGTTTGCGAATGTTTTCCGTAAATGTCGTATTTTGGTGTTCGGAAAGAATTTGTACTCATTTGCATTAAGAATTTCTTCCTCGATGTCCTCCTCCTTTAAAGAATTCATAATATCTTCGTCCAATGCACTAATAATTTTCTGTTTTTGAATTAATGTTTCTAAAAGTTCAGCACTTTCTTTTTTTTTTTTTTTTTTTTTTTATCACAGCAGATTTTAATAAAACAATACTATTACAAAGTAAAGTCCGTTTCGTATATTTGTGCTTAATATGTTATGAGATTGTAATTTTAATGATTATTTATCTTGGCCTAATTTGATTTTTGTGGATTTGTTACTACTTTGTTTTGTATGGACTGAAAATAAAAAAGAAGATGTGGTATGATTGCCAATGAGACAACTGTCTACATGAGACCAAAAAAGACACAAAAATTAACAACTATAGGTCACAATTTTTTACAACATAATGTTATTGCGCATTTTAGAAATCACTTGAACAATCGTATTTAAAAATGTAACCTGTCAGTTGGTAAGCTACACTCGACAACTTCTTGCCAATGCATACACGTGTGACTAAATGTACCTTATTTAAAACCGTTGGATCGATGCCAGTACTGTTATAGATTTCCAAATTCAGAATGTCAACTTAGAAATGCTGATTACTGAGCTTTTGATACCTTTGGGAAGGAAAACTTTAAATGGGAATACATCTTTAATACTGACAATGATAAAAAAAATATTGAATGTACAATATTATAGGGTAGTTTATTTAAAGTACTGATAGGACTCAAAGATATGTTAGACAGTGGTGTGTTATTGATAAATATTGTTTCGTATATTTATTGGCCTTTACTTCTCTGGTAATGTTTAAGAAAATAGTTTATAACAAATGTTTCAACCTAGATAATATACGCAAACCAAAATATACCTCTAATATATGTTACAGGCATTTTCTAAATTAAGGCATTTTAAAAAATGACTAAATTTTCAGGCAACTTATAAAATGCCTAACATTGACAGGCATTATACAAAATGACTAAAAATACGAAATTTTTAAACAAAATTCAACAAAGTGCCTGTTCAGTTTCGATCAATTTGTAAAAGCAGGCTGTCATTGAGATGCATATGACAAAAGTGGACAATAGTTACTGAAAACCCCTTATCATTTTCAAATTATTTTTCAAGATGTAACAGTTCCCATTTGAAATTGGCTTTTTTTTTTTACAATTTTCCCATATCCTTCTATAATAACCCCGGCCCTATGTTCTATTGTTAGCCATGGCCGTGTCGGTTGGATAGGTGAGTCTTCGGATACAATTTTCAATCTAGATAGCCTATTGTACCCATTTTTAATTATATTGGGCCCAATAGATTAAGTGGAGAAGAATTTTGTGAAAGATTACTAATTTAAAATTGACTATAAAGGGCTACTCCTTAAAATTTCATTAAAATTACCAATTCATGGGCAGCAACCCGTCAGCACTTTCTTCATTGTCTAAGTTTGAATCGTCTTCCGTTTTCCGTAAAAGTCTCGTTACTGCACTTTTGTGACCAGCTCAGACTGCTTTTAGCTTGCTGTCCATCTTATCCTGGTAACGGCACCAAAAATGTGTGGAATAAACTAAGTAAGTCGTATATGTACTTTGGGTTGTGTTTACTTTGCGTATAATATTTACAATGGCGAAGCCCATACAAGGTGAAAGAAACGTCACAAACATGTTAACGTAAATACGGGAAACGTAACGTTATAACTTCGAACTATTCTCAACAGTACCAAGTCAGGAATATGGCCATTGTTATATTATAGTTCGTTTCTGTGTGTATTACATTATAACTTTGTGTCGTTTGTTTTCTCTTATTTTTGAGTGTAAATTCACATTGCGATAAGACGTGTCACGGTACTTGTCTATCCCAAATTCATGTATTTGGTTTTGATGTTATATATATATGTTATAATTGTTATTCTCGTGGGATTTTGTCGGTGTGTGTTACATTTTAGTGTTATGTCGTTGTTCTCCTCTTATATTAAATGCGTTTCCCTCGGTTTTAGTTTGTTACCCCGATTTTGTTTTTTGTCCATGGATTTATGAGTTTTGAACAGCGGTATACTACTGTTGCCTTTATTAATCCTTATTAATAGATATGAATCATTCGAAATGTGAAATTTAGGAAGTTATTGATATAGGACTGAATTGCAAGATATATAATTAACTTCCATAAAATGCTTATAATAATTATGTATCATACGCATTATAATACCATATTTGAATCCATTTCAAAAGAACTACCACGAGTTATCATTACCCTTTAATAAACGTTTTTATAAACGGTTTACTTGTAGAATGAGTATTTTACTATTTTCTTTTTTTAAACAGATTGCTTACCAAATCAATGCAGTGTACATGGAAAATGTATAAACCTACAAACCAGATTCTCGTGTACATGTGATACGGGTTATACCGGGATAACATGTAATACTGGTATGTTGATAAAATCTTTCAATACATAACGCGGCGCCTTCCGTCTACATAGGACTCATCTGTTATACAGCAATAGCTCACTATGCGTTACTTTTTCAATTTTTTTGTGTGGTTGATGGATTTTGTGTCATGAATTTATAAACTTTTTCTTTTCTTTTTCAGTTAGTAATATTCGAATAAAATCTTTTTGTTTTCATTTTAAAAAATCCAAAATGCATTGTGAAGTTAATCAAATGTCTATATATTTCATGTGTTAAATTTTTCTTTTCTCTTGCAGTTGTTGATCGTAAGTATTATAAGTTTATGGTTGTAAGTTAAAATGACAAAAATACAGGAACAGGATACACAATATTTGCAATTTAGAATTTAAAATGTTCTCATGTCCATAGTATGGAATACCGTTTTAAAATTACTAAACCGGGTATCAAACATTTTTAAATTACTAATAAAATCAATAAAAATCAAGGCAAATGACAAAGCGAGGACAAACAAACTTGTAAATGCCACTACAGTGTATGTAACAAAAAAATAAAACTGAGCAATTCGAACCTCGTCAAAAAAGGGGTTGGTTTAAGATGCTAAACAAAGTGTAAGCAGATTCAATTTGGCATTCCCGACCAAGAAGTTATTGACTTATGAAGGTAACAGATAAGTAATGTTCATTTAGAAGTAAATGTAAAATGTTCAATTTGTAATGAAAAGTTTTAACAATCCAATTTCACTTAAATTTCGTACTAGTTTATATCTAAAGGATCTTTAGATTATAATTCAATTTGATTTAACTGTTCCTCATTCTATTCCTACAGATTGTCACCCTGATCCGTGTAATAGAAATGGGCATTGTACTAACAGTCCATCTGGATTTTCATGCTTCTGTCAAAATGGATATACAGGATCAACATGCAATAAAGGTATAGATATATTTAATTAAAGTTTGAAATTTGGTTCTATTTTAAAACATGTATGTGGAGACATTATAATTTCTTTGCTTTTAACCACAAGTATGGTCTTGAGAAACGATGATAATCCGTCGAAAGGGGACGGTAAATGGCTGGCCCGGGTTAAGAAAGAGCAATATCTCTTGCACGTAAAAAACACCCTTGTAGATTTCGAGAAAGAGCAGGCTAATGCCGCTACAAGGCAGCACTCGCACCCGAAAAGTGGAAAGGGAATCTAATAAGTTGCAATAAGTTGTTTCCTAATCCACTCTAAATAAATATGTTTAAAATAAGTTGGCAACATTGAATAGTCTGCTAGGTTTGCTATGCTGTCCTACGGATTCTTATTATAGTTACAACGTGTTATTGCAAATCAATCTCTTTACTTTTAAAAACAATGCAGGAGTTTTATTCCGAAACTGGACCTAAAATACAGTGGGTAAATGAATATATGGTCAAGTTTACCTAAGAGATATATATTGTGCATGTTATAGTATAGCAAACTGTACATTCTGCATATTTGTATTCTAAAAAAGGTGGTTTTTTTTATACCACTATGTATAAACATTATAAAGCATTAAGTAGAGTGTGTTATGCTTTGGTTTTGTTTCCTTTAGTGTTTTCTGTTGTTCTGTTGTCCTGTTCGTTTTGTTACTTGATTTGTTGGTAGTGCTGATAATGATTTTTTTTTATCTCTGCGCCAATCTATTAGGTTTTTTTTTTTGGAAGCTTATATAACGACTTAGCTTTGTTTTATATTTATAATTTCAGTTATTGATTGTGAGTATTAATCTTGTTTCGAACTGCAAAAAAGAACAACATTTTATTACAATGTATAAACTTCAAACTTATATCACTATCCAGATATTTATGATTGCGAAATGTCGGATGTATACGTGCATGATATACGGGAACTTCATCTACACTCAGTTTGACGTTACAATTGTTGTACGTCTGTGACATTTTACAGGACGCTTTTGCTATTAATAAATACCTGAATGTTATAGAGACTCTAAAATAGAAACTTAACACAGTTGTTTAACACAATAATTATATATACCTTTTAATAGAAAACGGAATGAATAATTTGCATCAACGGAACATGATGATAACAGGTTGCTGTTGTAAATAGTAAAGTAGAAACTTTCAATAACATCCTAAAAAGAACCAATTAAAGTTCCCAACAACAACAAAAAAACTTTGTAAAATGCAAACATAAAAGTAATGTATATATCTATAATCTATAATATGCACTATATAAAATTATGTAATGTTGCCTAAATGTAGAGGAGTATAAATTAAAAAAAAACACCTTATGGTGAAATAAATTCTTTAGTTTTTTAATTTACAGTCTGTCATCCTGATCCTTGTTCAGGACAAGGAAGTTGTTTAAATAGTCCAGCCGGTTATACGTGTCATTGTAATAAAGGATACACAGGAAAGCAATGTGATACAGGTTAGACTGTTTCTTCGCTCCATTTAACTCTCGGTTATTGTTGTTTCACGTAAGAAATATCTGCAAAACAATTGACAGAAAAAAAAATTCATTTAAGATTGTTAAAAGTCATGTTTGTTCTTTTAATGTTAAAACCTAGTGAAAGCTTTATACCACATGATACTGTGATTAATAATATAATTTGTATAGCAAAGCTTGATAGACATGATTCCAATACGTACTGAATTTATTTATTTATTGTGTTTTCCTGCAGCGATAGATCGCCTGTTATTTTTATTTTTAACTTTGAAAGAAACTATTTAGGGTATACACCGATGAATTCAAAACTGTCTTACCTAAATCAATAAGTTTAAAATGAACATTATATATGAATTACGTGAACGTCAATTAGCAAAAATCGTTATATCATATATAGCAAGTATTACATGTTCATGTGCTTTTACCTGTTTTGATTTCCATTGTTTTTTTTATTACAGTTACCAATCGTAAGTACATTTTGCTCTTTCGACTGTGTCACATCTTTTTCACATCTTATGTATAACACCTATTTTACCTAATACTTACATTACAAAACGACGGCTGCCACTAGTGAAGTAGGATCTGCTCACCCTTCCGGATCCTGCAATCTCGCCAGGTTTTTGTGGGTTTCGTGTTGCTCAGGTTTTAGTTTTCTATGTTATTTGTGTACTGTTGTTTGTCTCTTTGATTTGTTTTCGTTTTTTGCCATGACTTTGTAAGTTCAATTTCACTTATGAATTTGAATATTCCTTAAGTATATTTTGTCTCTATTTTAATATTTCATTATATGTTAGAACTTCAAGTTGAATACTGGAAGGACAATACAATGTTATTGTATTTTAAGTACGCCTTATTCATCAATACCATGTTTATTGAGAGAACATTTTTTTTCAATTGTGATATTGAAAAAGAGGGACAAAAGATACCAGAGGGAGAGTCAAACTATTCACCTCAGACATGCGTCAGTAATAACAATAATGTAAGAAACGAGTATTTGTATAAGTGATTCCCAAACAGATATTAAAATTACCATTGTTCAACTGGATTATTATGAACTTTATATTACTACTTTTATTGTTTCAGATTGTTTACCAGATCCTTGCAAGGGTCATGGAAGCTGTTATGACGGCAAACAAGGCTACTTTTGCAATTGCCATGCCGGCTACACAGGACAAAATTGTGAACGCAGTAAGTTGAGTGAAGAACAGTACTAAATAGATATATATATTTAACAACTCAAGGTGTATTGGTGTATTGTGTTGTTCAATTAAATTAGAAAAACTCACTAATTTATACAGAGACGAAGTATTTAGAGGAATCTAAGCAACGAGCTCCACTGATAATTCTTATAAAGTCTGGCGTACCAAATTGCAAGCCGGGTATCGTTTCTTTTAGCGCAATTATCTTTTTGTTTTGAATATTTGTTTTGTTTGACATCTCTATTATATATGTTGTGAACATTTTGATTTAGTATTGCTTTCCTAAGGTGTACATGTAGTTGCCATAAACAGATATACATGACATCGGATCGATACAGCTTGAACGTTTCGCAACATTTCTACAAATCTTTATTCATTTTTCGATTTGTTTAAGACAAGTTGGGTTGTATCTTTGTTAACACTAAACGCTTTGTTTGATGTTGAAAGTTTGTATTTAAGAGTTATCAACAATTTGTTTCTTTTAAAAGTCTTTAATTTCAAATTATTTTTAAACTATTGTTTTAATTATTTTCAGGCGTCATGCGTGAGTATATGGATATTATGGACACGTCAGTACAGTTTTTTATCACAAATAATAATAATAATAATAATAATAATAATAATAATAATAATAATAATAATAATAATAATAATAATAATAATAATAATAATAAAAAAAAAAATAATAATAATAATAATAATAATAATAATAATAATTATAATTATAATTATTATTATTATTATTATAATAATGATAATGATAATAATAATAATAATAAAAATAATAATAATTAGCAAGGGTGCTACATAGATATAAGAAGATGTGATATGAGTGACAATGAGACAACTCTCCATCCAAGTCATAATTTGTAAAGAAAAAAAAACATCATATGTGAAAGTACAGTCTTCAAAACGGAGCCTAAGCTCACACCGAACAATAAGCTGAAGAGCTCAAAAAAAGACTAATGTAAAACCATTCACACGGGAAAACAAACAGTCTTATTTATAGAAAAATTTATCTGTCACTTTGTTCATGATTCTTACGCTATACCTTCTTGAGAACTTCATCTAAATTTTTAAATTCTATTATGTAAATAATAACATCAAATCCGTTGGTAATCAGTATTGTATTTCACTTTCATATTTATTCCCTGTTCTTCTAACTATATCAATCAAACCTGCTTACGACACCACCTGTATTAAGCAAAAACCATTAATATTAGGCCCCTCTGTAAGGCATTTCATATTGATGAAACCTGTATTAAAAGAACACCTGTCTTATGAGACCACCTTTCCTTGCGTAGTCTCATCAAACAGGTTCCAATGGGAACCAATTGTGCCCCTCTTTTTCCCGACTTATTTCTTTATTTTAATGAGGCTGACTTCAAACAGGAACTTTTAAGGAAGAAAGATGAGAAGTTAGCAATATCCTTTAACTCTACTTTCCGCTATATAGATGATGTTCTTTCACTAAATAATTCAAAAGTTGGTGACTATGTTAAACGCATCTATCCTATCGGAATACAGATAAAGGATACAATAGATACAGTTAAGTCGGCCTCATGTCTTGACTTACATCTAGAAATGGACAATGAGGGTCGGTTAAAAACAAAACTTAACGACAAAAGAGATGATTTAAGCTTTCCAATTGTGAACTTTCCATTTCTAAGTAGCAATATTCCAGCAGCACCTGCAAACTGGGTAGATATCTCCCAATTGATACAATATTTCCGTCCTTTCATTTCCTATTATGATTTTCTTGAAAGAGTGTTGCTGCTCACAATGTAGCTATTAAACCAAGAGTTCCAAATGGTGAAGTTGAAATCAGCCCTTCGAAAGTTTTACAGACGCCATCACGAGTTGGTTGACCGTTATGGAATAACCGTTTCACAAATGATATCGGATATGTTCCTTACGTCGTAGCTACACTACCAATAATTTACCTATACTTTTTTGGAACATTTCTACCCTCGTGCATATCAGTACTGTTAGGAAAGACTGAAAACTTATAATGTTATACTTTCAATGAAATCAGTACTGATTTTGTCAGTACTGTTTTAGTACTGATTTTGACAGTACTGTTTTAGTACTGATTTTGACAGTACTGTTTCAGTACTGATTTTGACAGTACTGTTTTAGTACTGATTTTGACAGTACTGTTTCAGTACTGATTTTGACAGTACTGTTTCAGTACTGATTTTGTCAGTACTGTTTCAGTACTGATTTTGACAGTACTGTTTCAGTACTGATTTTGTCAGTACTGTTTCAGTACTGATTTTGTCAGTACTGTTTCAGTACTGATGTTGACAGTACTATTTCGGTATTGTTATTTTCAGTACTGTTTCAGTAGATTTGGTGTTGTTAATCTTTTTAACTTGAATGTGTATTGTTTCAAAAAATATTTGGAACTGAAAACTTTTAAACTCGGTAAGTATAGTATGCTACATTGTATATAATAATTTGTGGCATATTTTGTATCTTTTGTAGATATCTCTGATTAAGTGTTTATCATTAGAGAAGTTTTTACTATGTGCATCTCAGTACAATTGGTATCCAAATATAGGTTTGATAATTCTGTGACAATATTATTATTATCCTTTTTTAGCTGGTTACGTTTTTCTCTTAGACTATATCACCCTGCTGCGCAGTTTTTTTTTAGCGACGTGAACATGACCAAGGAAAATTATCAAGCTGACTCTCGTCTATCGAAATACTATTGAAGCGAAGGAGAAAACAACAGAAATGAAGCAAGATAAGCAGTTTATCGGATTTTACCCATTAGGAGCACCTGAATTCACTCCCGGTTTTTAATGGAGTTCGTGTTGTCTTTTATGTATTTTTCAAAGTGTTGTTGTAAATGCCCTTTTGTTTTGTGATTCTTTGCTTACTTCTTGATTTTGGTTGTGACTGTCTTTAAGTGTTTATAAAAATAATACGCATTAGGAGCACCTGAATTCACTCCCGGTTTTTAATGGAGTTCGTGTTGTTTTTATATATGTAATTTTCAATGTGTTGTTGTAAATGCCCTTTCGTTTTGTGATTCTTTGCTTACTTCTTGATTTTGATTGTGACTGTCTTTCAGTGTTTATAAAAAAAAAATACGCACTCGACATCAGGAAGATTCACACTGTGGTTCGAGGCTGATATTTTACAGTATCAATTGTATAATAGCGCATAATTTATATATATATCAAACAAGATTAGAATCTTCAATACTGTTCATTTTTTGGTATTTTGCTATTGCTTAAAATATGTTGTAATTAATGCAGTTATATGTTACTATGTGAGGCAATGCATTATAATCAACACAAAACAATCTTCTGTATTACCTTATTTTTAATCATAACTGGAATTTCTTTTATTTATCATAACCATTTTTTAATATATAATAAAACATTCAATGTCATACCAACATGTGAAGTTTGTGGCAAAAATCTCTGTCATTTTTACGCCCCTAGGTTATTTTATGACCCTTTAAAGCTCATAAATAAAACAATCAAAGAAACAATTAATTTTGCATGTATCATGTTTCATTGTTCTCCCCCTATGCCATCTTTTCTTTGGAATGCTTTGTTGAATGTCAGTTTCCTGGCTCTTTTCCTCAATTCAGTCCCGGATATAATGTGTCTTTTTACATGTACAGTGGTAATCCAAGAGGACACTTTAGTTCTAATATGAGCTCATTATAAGCATCCACCTTTAATGTTTTGGTACTTGTACGAAACTCAGGATTCAATGGTTCATGATCAAATGTTGGGTTTTTTTTTCTGATGAGTGCCATATTGTCTAGATACATCATTTTGTTTATAGGTCTTCAATTTTCACATCGAACATTCCCATGTCTGCTCCTGTCTCCATTGCTGTTAATCATTCTGAGGAAAAAAAATGTAATGAATTTATAAATAATAAAATTGAGAATGGATATGGGGAATGTGTCAAAGAGACAACAACCCGACCAAATAAAAAACAACAGCAGAAGGTCACCAACAGGTCTAGGCTACAATAAATTATCTTATGTTAAAACTTTCCTCATTTCTGTGTTATGTAAAAATAAAAAGAATGCACAATTATGGATGGGAATGGTATGACATCAAAATTTACTTATTACTTTATATACTACCATAAGTCCAGTAATCACTAATGGACTGGACTTCTGATACTACATGTATATATAATATTATAATCAATCAAAGTTGAAATTTGTTTCTAAATAAAAAAAAAAAAAAGGAAAATATGATAATTTAATTCATCATCATCATCATCAAAGAATTAGTGTTTGCCAGTGGCAAGTATTTCATACACGTGTAGCTTTAACCATCGGTCTATTTATGTGTTCTTTATAATAAGATCCGTGAAACAAAGACGAAAGACATTAAAATATATACTAACTACTTTATACAAAAGTACATTAATGTTTAATAGATTTAAGTGGAAATTTAATTTAATTGAAAATTTATCGTACATAGTCATATATGTAGCACCTAGCCAGATATGTTATACATCTATCTATGGTAGCACACAGAAACGTGTCCGATTCCTCAAAAACGCGTCAATGTGACGTCAATGATTTGATAAACATGTCAAATTGCACTGGCGAAACCACTTCTGCGGGACGCCGGTCGAGCAGTACCCTCATAGACATACATTTTGTAAAAAGACATTTATAGGCATCACCGGATAATATTAAAACAATAGAATTTACTTACTATTTATAAACGATGATTTAAACTTTACAAAACTTATTAAATGCAATGTTAATGGGTTTTTTTTCTAAATACGCATGGCATATTTGCCACTGGACATTAAGTAATCAATAGTTAATTATGTGTTGTAAACTTAGCCTGCAGTTATGCTTGTTATGAATTACCTATGCTGAACAAACTAATGTTTATCAATGACATACAGTAAACGTGGTCAAGCACCGGGAATAAAATACAATATAAAATGTACATGATGTATTAGTTTTCTATATTGTGAAGTACCTCTGTCTGAACTTTATAATAATAATAATCATATTGATAAAGAAAATCATAAATTAAAGCGCTTCAAATAAAAATAACTTTTTATTGTGCAATTTTTTTTTTAACCAGACCTATAGTCTGTGTCTGCAAGCAGAAGAAAGCGTGCACAGTGTAGCATACCTTGGACATTTGTCTGTACGGATTACTAAACCTTTCCTCCAGATTTTTTTTTGGCACCTGCTTCGACTTTTTTTTCTAATCATTTATAATCCAACCGAACAATACGGGTTCTATCGTATCCCACACCATTAATATTGAATTGCGTTTTTACTTTACAGAGTATCATTGGGGGTATATGAGTTTTGAAATATTCTGGCGTTTTTAACCGGACACATTCTTAAATTATCGGACACGTTTTTGAGATTGTAACAATACAAAAGAGGTTATTGTCTTAGGTCAGGAGTTTGGTATTCTGTAGTTGGTTTTCAAGTTTGAATGGTTTTACACTAGTCACTTTTGGGGCCCTTTACACCTTGATGTTCGGTGAGAGCTCATGCCGGCACGGTGTTGAAGACCGTACTTTGACCTATAATGGTTTACTTCTACAAATTACGACTTATATGAACAGGAGACTTTTCTCATTGGCAGTTATACCACATCTTCTTATATATTAATACAACACTGAGCCACCCAACCCATCCACCCCAATTACTCGTTTGTGAGGGCTGCCTAGAGTCAGAGGTGGATTTAGGGGGGGCTGGAGACCCGCCCCCCCCCCCTTTTTGGAAAAAAATTGGTTGCTTATATAGGGGAATCATTGAAGCGTGACTGGAGCCGGCCCCCTCTTAGGTTAGTCAGTGACCCCCAACTTATGTAAATTTCTGGATCCGCCACTGAGAGTGGTTACACCGGGCCAAAAATGCATCGGACTGAAACAACATACTGGTTGTGTGTACACTGACAATCAAATTAAAATTAAAATAATGTATAAAATATTGTAAAAAATAATTTTTCATTTGAGTGCATTTACGTAACAATAACACAATGTAACCGTAGACATAAATATCATTGTTACACTCGTAAGTATTCTATGTAGTTCCTTAGTCAACCATAGGTCTGCATTCCGGCGATATAGCATAAACTTCATTGTAACTATAACTTTTTTACGACTTTTACATTTCAATGTAACCATAGCCAGTACCAAAACAAAATAGAAATTCAAATATTACACAGACATCTTTATTTACAATATAAAAATAGGAAGACTGTTGAATGATTTTCAGTGGCGGATTCAGAGGGGGGCGTAGAGGGCTTACGCCCCGCCCCCCACCCCCCCCCCCCCCCCCCCCACCTTCCCCCCGTTGCTCGGACTTTTTTTTTTTTTTTTTTTTTTGTAAAATGATTAATCAGGACTTCGTAAACTTTGCCATTTCCCGAGTATTTAATTTTTATACAACAATTCTTTACTTATAAAGACATTTTTCGCTGGCCGGTATTTACTGATTGTCAAAGTCATGTGATTTGCTATGGTGGAGTTGACCAGTGCGTTGAAAAAACGGCACTCGGTCATTTTGAAATTCAAATTACAGTAATACACATTGCTTAGGCTGAGGTTGTCATGACAATCAGGAAACCTTCAAAGCGACACAGGATTGAACAAGAACGTATTGACTTCTATTTCATTATTCCACTAAACAGAAAGTAATGGTAAATACTCTATAGACTATTACACTCTCATGAAAAAAAAGTTCCACAATATTATTTACCTACGAAAACATGTTTAACAAATTGAATAATGATCCCCAGTCAGTATAAGCTCTAGAAAGATTTCAAGTCTCAGGTACGAACCATTTGATTTGAGGAGGCAGTCTGAGATATTTGAGAGAAAAAAAATGACTCTCTGATTCTTGCCTTAAACAAAAATTTTGGCCGTATCTGGATTGAAAACAATAGTCTTGTCCACTTTTTTGCTATTAAAAACTAAAATTTCCAACAAAAATATTTAGCATGAAATGAACATGATGAATAAAAACGGGCGTATTTTTTTGTGGCCGGGGTTTGCATGTCTGACTGGAATGTCTGTTTTGCCGAACTTATATATATTGAATCCTTTTTCAAGACCAGACTGCATGCAACCTGCCTACTAGGTGTGACTTTTATGTCTCCATTTGTTGACCGTCATTCATAACTTCGTTGTCATTTCAGACACGTTCGTAGTCTTTGTTGGATTTGGAACCCCTCACTTCGGTTCCCTAAGTTATGTTGGGTGAAACATATCAATCAAACATTTTGATAAAAACTGCTTGTTTGTCTTTTTTAACTCGTGTCGGTCGTATTGTAAATTTCATCTAATTTCCATGTCTATTCTTTACTGACAAGTCCTACATCAAATATATCAGTACATAGCTTTGGATCAATACTATCATTTTATGATAGACAATTAATAGGGAGAATACAGCATAAAAAATGTCCAACCCTTACACTTTACAGCAACTATATATAAAATATGCATGCCCCAAGCCAGAAACCGTTTAAATAGTGCATATAACACTTATTTTATGTTTTTTTTTAGCCCAAAAAAGGTCCCAAAAATATTCCGACTCGCTCCGCTCGGCAAAATTTAATATCTTCGCCCCCCTTTCAAAAATCCGGGATCCGCCCCTGATTTTTACCACATCAAATGCACAATGAACCCATATATCGCATTGCCCAGATCGCATAGTATGCTAAAAAAATATTTAAAAAAAACCAGAAGTAACAGAAATGTTGTTGTTAAATCATTTCAAACGAGATCACTTATATATAAAAATATACATATATGCAGCAACAACTTAACAGCAACAAACACAGCAGTCAATGTGGCGAGATGAAATAATTTTGTAGGCACCTACATGTAGGACTTATATATTAAAATGTTTCCCAAATTAAATGGAAGCATTGGGCCCTATAAAAAAAAATCCTGTCAAAATAGGAAACACATTTTTAAAAGGGGGTTCCAAATCTGGAGATAGGGTTTCCAAATAGATTTCCCTTTTCAAATTTATGCATTTATCGTTAAAAAGGGGTCCAACCTTCGGACCCCTCCCCCTTCTTACGCCGAGGGGTGTACCGCACCTCCCTTTATCCAATCATATGTTTAGAAAGTCAGGCTAATCACAAATATCAATTTGACAAATATTAATACTATAATCTATTTAATAAGGTTTGGCAAAGAAGTAATAATATGTATCCAAAACAACCCGCGATTTTATACCTATTTTGACATTTACAGAAAGTTCTGTAACCATTGTTTTAAAAGAGGGTTCCAAACACAGGCACTTGTTTCTATCCATACGAAGGTCGACTATCCATAGTCGACCTACACAGGCACTTGTTTCTATCCATACCTTCGTATGGATAGAAACTAGTCCTATAACATATATTATATGACTTCGCATTCTTATTCAATTTTTAACGTTTTTATACTGATATTTCCATATTTTTTTTTGGCACATTGATAGTAAAAAGAAAATATCAGAACAGCAAATAGAAATAGTAAATAATGCCCCGAGGTCATAGGACTAGGATAGAAACAAGTGCCTGTGGTTCCAAACACTCTGGATAAAAGGAAAAAGGGGGGTTCCAACTCAGTCCCCTAAAGATTTCATAATTATAGCGAAAAAATGGGGGAAATAAAATATTTTAAGTGGTATTATATAGAATAAATAATGCATTGAACGTCCAAATTAATTTGGTGTTCCCACCCCCGGAACCCCAGGGGTCCGCCACTGTGTAACGCGTATTCTGCTTTTATTTAACTAACGTAATATGTTTTGAATTAGCTATGTTACACTTTTCTCAGTTTTAAAATATTCAATGTACTACTATACCTTGATCTACCTTCAATCCCATTGTGGTATTCAATCCAGAAGAAGTTTGAACTGTTGAACTGTTGAAATGTCAGTGCGAGTGCAAAAATAACGTTTGTAAACAATGAATGACGTCATGTGTAAATCCAATCACATAAACGTTTTACAATAGGCAATTGTATGTTCCATATTGACGCGCTTTTGTGATGACGATAATAACATCAACGGCAAAATTTGAGACAACAGTAGATCAGCCGGGAAGGATAGGATACAGAAATACAGCAGAGGAAATATCGGTTTACCAGCCACTTGCAGAAATTCTTAAAGTTACAGAAAGAGACGATTGTTACGACAAGTCAGAGATGGCGGATCCTTTTCGAATCATCTACGGATTGCTATTGTTCATGTATGTTTTAAAAGTCAAATGTAGGCTATGTCTTCTTCCATCACAAGTTTTATTTCGTGAGCATCCTGTCAGATCATATATTTTGCCGGAATCAACATTCTGTATACTGTGTCAACATAATACAGAATGTTGATTCTGTATTCTGTTGACACAACATTCTATATTCTGTTGACATTTATACAAAAACAATGTCTTTCCCTTCAAGAATTTAGTTCAAATTTATGTGGTTCATAAGGGAACAGAACATTCGATTTACATATATATATATATATATATATATTTGTTTATAAAAAAAAGATGCCGTATTATTGCCAACGACACAACAACAACAGCAACAACATATATTTTATTTGCCAATCATGGCACCCAAAATGAGCGGAATAATCACAACTCTCCACAACAGATCAGATGACCAGAAATTAACAAATATAGGTCACCATACGGCCATCAATAATGAGCAAAGCCATATCGCATAGTCAGCTAAAAAAGGCAACAAAATGACAAATGGCAACGAATTCAAACAAGCAAACTAACGTTCTAATCATGTACAAAAATGAACGAACAATGAATATGTAACACACCAACAAACAACAACCACTGAATTACAGGCTCCTGACTTCGGACAGGAACATATATACAGAATGTGATGAGGTTAAACATGCTAGGGTCTTCCCCCTAAACCTGGAACAGAGTTGTTACAGTACTACATAACAACAAACTATAAAATTCAGTTGAAAAAGGCTTATTTAACTTTAAATAACAGATGAATGCAAATAGAAATACATCTCAGTAACAAAAACATAATGGACGTTACCGTTACTCAACAAAAAAGGTCACTAAATACAGATCTGAGAGTACTTGCAGTTACTGACAGCTAGTTCAAAGCCACTAACAACTAATAACAAAAATCATGCATCTAACTTCAAAGACTTAGTTCATAGTTTTTTTTATACTTCTGTTGATTATATTTAATCTTAGTTTTTTCATTCTGTTAAAAAGAGATTAAATAACAGACACAATGTTCAACAAATTTGTTTAAAGATGGCAAATTTGTGTTACATTCGTTTAATTTATAATAATACACACAAACTAAAGAGACAGAAAGACAAAGTTTGTCTCCAACGACAAGCAAGAATAAACCAAGAAACAGAAAACAGACAATTTTCCAATGTCCTATTTGGCTGGCTTTCATATTATTCCCATTGTTGTTATAAAGTAGACAAAAGCAATGAAGAATCGATAATAGTGTGGTGCTTGAATATGAAGAAAAGAGAATAACAGGCAAAATTAATAATAAAAAGTGAAAAATGATATAGAATATTACAGAATACAGAAATGAAGAAACCACTTCCAGACCAGACCCTTTTATAAGTTGCACATTTTTTTTATTTTTTTTTGCCTTTTAAATCTTTCTGTTTGGACACCATATTGGTCCGACACCCCAATAGCCTGACGCCCTATTAGTCCGACGACCCATTGGACCGACACACGAATACTAGTAATCCGACACATAATTATTGAGCAATACTTTGTATGAATAATATTTATATTTTAAGAGGTTAATCCCCATAGTTTAAAATGATCCTACTGAGATTCCTCAAAATAATAACATATTAGAGTACATGTATTAAAAATTTGCTTAATGTCCAGTGGCAAATGTTACATGCATGTTCAAAACAATTGTTAAATAAGTTCAATAAGTAAGTCCTGTAAAAGATGTCATCTGGGGTGAAAGAAGGTCAATGAAACTTGGACTGCCACTGGACAACGAAAGCATATTGAAGGTGGACAGGAATTTGCCCTGCTGCATATTCAGACAAAAGGCCACCGACGGCCTCTCAAAGAGTTGTTGCAATAGTTATTAACCTGCAGAGATCATGGCACTCTCTTTCTATACATGCTATATGAGGCATCCAATTAAAGGTGACCAATCTTACATTTGTTGAAAATTAAACATCCCGCACAATTTTACTACCAATGGTTTTACTGTTTTTACTGTATCACATAAACATTATCCGTTGTGATGACTGACTTGCACTTCTGGTGACATTTTCTTAGTGAGAATGTGTTCACATATGGAACATATCTTGTCCTTATGTCCCACGTAAGTTTCATCAATAACTCCTGAACCACTTTACAGAATTTTATAAATCATCGATACAAACTTTATCTCATGATGTATTTTTTCAAAGGACAATTTACAAAGTGTTACGTCCATAATTAATACCATAACATGCATGTTGGGAAAAACAACTTTTTATAAATGCATGCAAAGTATTTGATGCAGTATGATCTATTGTTATAGGTATCTAAAAATGGATCCCACCAGAACACAAAGACTAAGTCTATGAGGAAAATAAAGTTTTAGATCAACGACTAAAAATTGTCATGAACAGATAAAATATGAGATAGAGATAGCACTGGTATGAAAGGTGACAGTAGAACATTGAAATAATTTGAAAGGTAGGTATATATATAGTTTTACACTCAATTATGATTTTTTCAAAGTAAGTATTTGCAGTTATTCCTATAATTTTATTTCAATATCATGAAATGTTGTAGTGTGTTCATATGACAACAAACCAACAACGAGCAAGTTCAAAAAAATAAAGAGTAGAAATACAATTCTTCAACAATTGAAATATATCATTAAAGTTAACAAAGAAGTCTACGGGAAGTACATATCCGTACACACAACTTCTCATTTAACTGTTTCACAGATTGCATTGATATTGTGCTCGAATAATCAGATTATATTAATACATATGTGTTTTGTTGCCGATCCAAAGATGTCAGAGTGTTACAGCAGGACATAGTTGAACTTAGGAACCTAAAGGAAATATAAACAAAGATCTCCTTCTCTGTAACCGAATAACAGATTTAAAAGATAGTATTTTATTATAATGAGAATTTCCACTGGTACTATTAATGAAAAAATTCACAAAAAGAATACTTTTATTTAATTTTTAAACTATTGCATATGTATAAAATGATAAAAAGTTGTAGGATTGTCACTAAGACAACTATCAACCAAATTTGAGACGATGTGAATTTGAACAATAATATACAACTGTGCAGACTTCAACAATGAGAAAACCCATACCGTATTGTCGGCTACAAAAGACCATGACATAAACAATATATGAAACAATTTAATTCAGAAAAATTAACGACCTAATTTATAACAAAACAAATTAAAAATGTTAAAAGTGCAGCCCGTATTGAAAACATGGATATTTGCCATGAACCCAGACTTGGGACGCTAAAATTCTTCTCCAAATCGTATAAGATCAGGCCATGAAGTCATACAAAATTTTCTCAGTGCCCGGAGAAAAAAAATCGTGGTCGAAAATTGAAATCCAGCATTTTGATTGGTTGATTTGTTGATTTTGGAGTTTGCGTAAATAACTGACTCGAAAGTTTAATGACTTCAAGGCCAGTTTTCAAGTAGGTAAATCAAACATTGTTCCTTTTTTTTTCTTTCATTTTTCTCCCTGTATAATATAAACCTTGTATAATTAACGTTATACCACCTTTAGCAATGCATGTACACTGATTCACATTATGTCATGGTTGACCTATGTTTAATCTTATTATTGGACTTTAACAAAATGATAAATGTTATAATCCACTTTTTCCTTTCCAGAAACAAGTTGGCAAAGATATATATCACATGCATAGGAAGAGCAATGGAAAATAACATTGAAGCAGAATTATGAAACAGTTATTAAAAAAACCCATTAAATTTAGAGAGAGAAAAACATTTTTTTTTACTTTTTAATGCTGTTCATTCTTAAGATTACTGTTTATTGTATTTCAATGGAAGTTATTGCAGTTGATAAGAAGATAGAACAAAAATTTGAGTTCTTCAGCTTGTTTTATTCAGTCAGTAAAAATTAATTTTGAAAAGCAAACCATATATGTTCAAAAATCAAAAAGGTTAATTATGTACCAAATGACCTCCGTCAGACATTTATCAGTCTGTTGGAAATCTTTCTTTAAATTTTTATGCTTATTTTACAAAATGTACTTTTGTTTGTATGTCTGTAAGATTCAAATCAATCAGAGATTTCTGAGGAACTACAAACCAAGAGTTTCTGAAAGTCATCAGTCCTCATGTGAATATGCTATACTGAGTAATGTAGTTCTCACCCTTTCAACTCCCCGTTAACGGGATGCCTAAATATTGAAGCACTAAATTTCATATATTCTTTTCGTAAAATACGCTCTGCAGTTTTATAGGAAAGAGTACAAGAGTTATGCATACATGTATTTAAGTTACTATTCACAATACACTCATTACAAGTGAATGAAATTGCAGCATGATTAATGTATACAAAAAAAAAGAGAAATCTGTCAATAAATGTGTTTAACCATTAAAAATCTTACATTGAGCATATGATTGGAAATTTACTTATGAGAAGTTAGACTAAAAAAAGTGGTCGTATTCTGAATATTCGCTCAGCTCACAGTAAAAGGAGAAAAACATACACTGTTCAGTCTGAAGGTACCTGTTCATGTAGGGGGACATGTCTTATAGCAGATTCTCTCCTTGTGGTGAACTAGCATGTTAAAAAGGAGCTCAGTGCATTATTGGTCTAGTTCTGTACAAAATATGTTAATTACATTGTATTTATATCTGAGTATCATGTCCTCTTCCTGCACTTAACTTGCCACTGGATCACATAACATCAATCCATCCACCCATCTTCTCAAAAGTAATATATCGAGTTCCAATGTTCAATATGTTCTGATTTGACTGAAGCAAGATATAAATACATGTAATATGGTATTGTCAAATAGAAGTATTAATAAGTATTAAAAACATAAACCTTGTAGACCACACAAGATGCAATTCTGACAATAAATATGACATAAAGCCAGAATATTTAAAAAAAAAACTAAAGTAACTGTCGAAGAGCTGGATCTAAAGCTGAACCACTTCAGGACAACAAAAATCAGAGAAATAAAAAAAAAAATAACGAAAACATTAACATGTCACGATAAAGAAAATAAATGGAAATGGGGTAAGTGTCAAAGAGAACAATTAACCCACCCCAAATATACAAAACAACTAGGCATCACTATACAGATACAGTCTGATTTAAAAAGTGTTATAATGAAACAGTACTGAAGAAATTAGTAACGAAACACTACTTACGAAATCAGTACTGAATCATTACTGACGAAATCAGTACTGTCAAAATCAGTACTGTCAACATCAGTACTGAAACAGTACTGACAAAATCAGTACTGAAACAGTACTGTCAAAATCAGTACTAAAACAGTACTGTCAAAATCAGTACTGAAACAGTACTGTCAAAATCAGAACTGAAACAGTACTGTCAAAATCAGTACTGAAACAGTACTGACAAAATCAGTACTAAAACAGTACTGTCAAAATCAGTACTAAAACAGTACTGTCAAAATCAGTACTGAAACAGTACTGACAAAATCAGAACTGAAACAGTACTGTCAAAATCAGTACTGAAACAGTACTGACAAAATCAGTACTAAAACAGTACTGTCAAAATCAGTACTAAAACAGTACTGTCAAAATCAGTACTGAAACAGTACTGACAAAATCAGTACTGATTTCATTGAAAGTATAACATTATAAGTTTTCAGTCTTTCCTAACAGTACTGATATGCACGAGGGTAGAAATGTACCAAAAAAGTATAGGTAAATTATTGGTAGTGTACAATCCCCTTCCGTTTCATGAATGTGGCCTACCGAATTAGACTATTTATCGGATTTGTTATAACATGAGCAACACGACGGGTGCCATATGTGGAGCAGGATCTGCGTACCCTTACGGAGCACATGAGATCATTCCTAGTTTTTGTTGGGGTTCGTGTTGCTTATTCTTTAGTTTTCTATCTTGTGTCATGTGTACTATTGTTTGTCTGTTTACCCTTTTCATTTTTAGCCATGGCGTTGGCAGTTTTTTTTTCGATTTATGAGTTTGACTGTTCCTCTGCATGGTATCTTTCGTCCCTCTTTTACACTGTATATATTTGTTTGTTAAATCATTATGATTATAAAAGAAGAAATATTAAGTTACACGTTTTAAATTCAGAATATGGCATACATATCAAATTCCCAAACCTTATATTTATCTAGTTTAAATATGTACGTGTTTAACCTTTTGTATGACATCTTTCAGATTGTTCTCCTGATCCATGTAACGGTAATGGTATCTGTCATAATACACAGACCGGGTTTACATGTTCCTGCCATCAAGGATATACAGGACAAACATGTGCTGCCCGTGAGTAGTTAAAATATATGCTTATTTAAGTTCAAGATGGAAATTGATAAAAATGGATTAGGAAAATAATGATTTGTATATAACAGCCACGATCATTTAATTATTGAATACAAAAATATCATACAGATATCATTGTGTTATCCTTCTATGTAGCAATCATCATAACTTGAAAAGGTGAATTTGGTCATATTATCTGCAATTAATATCATCCCGTATAAATTATTTCATTCAACATTTGTTTATACGAAACGTAATAAATCAAACGTCAAATAAACATACTATTTTTCTTTGAACTTATCTTTTTATCTATCATTTAATTCATTTTTTTATCTAGCTGTGAGTCGTGAGTATAATTTACATCTTTTTTTTAATCTTTCAATCTTTAAGTGTGTTAAGGATTGAAGAAAAAAGACGAAACCTTATATAAAGAAGCAAAAGAGATATTGTTTTACAATGAATTTACCATCGCACATAGCCTTGAATGAGAAATAATAGTGACTATCAATACTGTATTTGAACATGAGCATTTCTTTGCATATAAAAATATTACCATTTGGTCTATGAAAGGTTTTTTTTCATTAAACAAAAAGATTTAATCTTACGTCCAAATCAATTAAAATTTTATCAAAATATCCTCTGTGATTGTATAAAATGTAAATTGACTTGTACAAACAATGACGCTAATCGCATATCTGCCTCCTTTCGTCTTTCATAGTGACAGATAAACTATGTAAAACAAACACAAAGAATAGTTGATATACTAAAATTCCGTTGTCAAAAGGAAAAAAAAACACAAATGTTTCGTTCAATGTTCCGAAAAATAGGTTAGGCACTTGAAATGAACAAAGATCGACTAACTGTAGGCCGTACATTTACCTATAACTGTGAACGTTTACGTATTGTGATATCTGGTAGAGACTGGTCTCATTCGCAATTATGTCAAATCGTCTTTTGTACTAACCAATAGTTCAGAAACAAGGGATTCGATTTTTATTTTGTGAATTAGTTTATTATTCGAACAGTGAAAAACATTTGTTTATCTCGCAGGAATCCAAATGTAAAGTACATTAAGATGAACTGTACTGGTAGTTTGATTTAAGATCGTAAATACTTATTTAAAAGTGAGCCAATATTTAGCAAACCTCTTATTCGATGAATCGTATAAGCTGTCATAACATTAACTTACCACAATTTTACTGCACTAGATGCGCACTTGTATCTCTCCAATGATGCTCGAATCAGGAATATATGTTCTTCTAAAACAAATTACTAAAGTTGAAATTTAAGGTTCATTAGGTTCAAAAGCACCGTTATTATATAAATTACTAGCATCTCAATGTTTCTGAAACTATCGAAAAACGGCACTCTGATTTTCTGACAGATTTAATTATGTTTATGCTACATCTACCCTTAATTTTTACTTCAAATTGATTAACAAGAAAATAAGTTCTTCAAATGATCCAAATATACAGTTTATTCAGTAAAGTATCTTTCTTGTGAATTTGTGAAAAAGAATCTGAAATTAAAAACGAATACCTATTATCTGAGAAGAGCAACATGTAGAAATGTTCTCTATGCTGATTGGTTGAATTGATGTTTAAACACATAAATCCAGGACATTGATTTTATATCGTTATGTTTTATATTTTGATGCATTTTTCTGAAGTGTGGGTTAAGAATATTACAATTTATTGAACAAATATCATTAAAATAGCTTGTGATTTCGATAGAATAATACACTGATATATGTTTTTTTCAGAACGCTAGTAATATAATTTTGTTGTAGCGCTTTATATAACAAGACACTTTGGACATTAAATAATAGTTGAAGAAATTATTAAACGTGTGAACATTTATTTTTATACCTTCTTTTATGAAGATTGTAGTCCAGATCCTTGTAATGGACGTGGCGCATGTTACAACGGAGAGACTGATTATTATTGTCAATGTCAGATTGGATATGCTGGAAGTAATTGTCAAACAGGTACATGTAACAAAAAACCATTTTCTTTGCTATTTGTCAAAAATTAGACGGCAAAAAGATTGCGATTTCTCATGTACATACGGAAAATGCTTTTAATTGTTTACTAAATCTTTTCAATATCCAGGATCACCATATGTTTAAAACAAATGTAATGTCCGGTAGAATCTGAATAAAATTGAGAATGGAATGTGTTTAAGAGACAACAACCCGACCATAGAACAGCAGCAGGTCACACATATGTCTTCAATGCCGCGAGAAATGTCCGCACCCAGAGGCGTCCTTCAGCTGGCCCCTAAACAAATATATATACTAGTTCAGTGATAAAGGACGTAACACTAAACCCCAAATTATACACAAGAAACTTAAATTAAAAACGATACAAGACTAACAAAGGCCAGAGGCTCCTGACTTGGGACAGGCCAAAAATGCGATGGGGTTAAACTTGTTTTTGAGATCTCAACCCTCTCCCTATACCTCTAGCCAATATAGAAAAGTAAACGCATAACAATACGCACTGTAAAATTCAGTTCAAGAGAAGTCCGATGTCCGATGTAAAAAGAGGTAACAAAAGAAAATGTACAAATTGAAGCCTTTTTTTTGCTGGACTTGAGAACGAACAGCATAAACCAAGGAACAGGAATAATACACATTATAGCTTGGAAATTCAAATAATGAAAGGGGAGTACAGCTAAAATTGCAATTTACTATATTAATAAGAACGAACGTTGTTCATGTTTTTGTACATATATTGGGCCATTCAAGTTAATTTCTGACAGGTGGGGATGGATGAGGAGATTTTTTTTCATACTTATCAGAAAAAAACATCATGAAAAACTACCTATCAGATCTATAAATTAAGACCTATCAGATGTAGAGTTTCTGTTCATATTGGGTGGATGGGCTTTCATGGGAAAAATTGACCTATCAGAATTTTTTACTGCAAGGATTGTACCCATCAGAATTTTTAATACAATACCAGATAATGCATGATACGAAACTGTCTACATTCCAAAGCACCCCTAAGATCTGAAATATGTACTTTTTGTAACAATTAAGATATAATTATTTTTAATTATTTACTGCTGCAAGACCCTAGAAATTGTTGCGTATAAGTGTACCTGTCAGATGCAAAAAACCCAAATTTCACCCCTAAGATGTATAAATTTTACACCCATCAGAAAGGACCATCCATTCCCCTTTATCAGATATTAACTGGAATGGCCCATTATTATTTACATATGTTTATTTTCTGGTTTGAATTTTATAACGGTCGTTATTTCAAGGCATTTTATAGCTGACTAGGCGGTATAGAATTTGCTCATGTCCGTACGGTGACCTTTAGTTGTTAATTTCGGTGTTATTTTGTCTTTTGTGGTGAGTTGTCTGTGGTGATATATATATATATATATAGCATACGCAACTCATAGCTAACAACTGAATATGTTGGTCTTATTTTCAGTGTCGACAACACCTGCTGGTAGGTTGAATATAATCGAATTTATTATTACAAAGATGAGTCTTTTCAAGACAGTTTTACTAATACTTAATATATATTACAGTATGACCTTTATCCATTTGTGAGGAATACAAATCTAAACTTCATATTGGCATGTTTCCATTGAAAATCATGCCAACGCGGATAATATGCCTTCTCCTATCCGTGACAGTGTTTGGATAGAACAACGTATTAACAAATTGTTCTCATTCGCTGAAGTGCTTCGACCTATAATTCTTAACTTTTTTTTATATATTGTAACTTGGATGGAGATTAGTCTTATTGGCACGCATACTACATCCTCTTATCTATATTGACTCGTAAGTTCAGTAAAACAAAAACCAATAAAATATATATACTAGTACTAATAACTAATGCACGCTATTTCAAAGTAAATTGCAATAATATATACTTGTATATTCTGTTTTCCCGGAAATTTAATACATTGATATAGCATGTTATGTTAGCACATTGTCTTTAAAAGACATGCATGTAACAGTCATTTGTTTTTTTTAATTTAGACTCATATGTCGTAAAAGAGAGGCAAAAACTGGTATACATTTTTACTTGTGTATTTTTGCATTTATTTTTGTATATTGTGCAGCAACAACACATATAGTGGGCTTAGGATCTATGCGTAAGTACATTTGTGATTTGTGAAATTGATGAAATTGATGAAAATATGCCAAATATAACTGAACAGGTATTATTAAAAAAAAGGAATAACAAAGACCAAAACCAATTGCAAGATTAAAAATCAGTACTGTCATTTAAAGGATTTAACATCCTCTTTTAAGTTCGTCATTTATATTTGTTATAAAAACAGTTTTGCAAGTGTACCCTGTAGAAACGTATAGAAAGTAAAAGATAAAGGATCATCAACCATGTAAACATTCACCCGCCAAATTAGTTATATATTAATCAATGGTTAGTTTTTTTCTGTCTAGATATTTTCCCCGTATCATTGAGTTGCTGCTTCATCGAGGCATACATCATGTGTCTTTTATATACACAAATGTAGATATATATATATATATATATATATTTATATCGTATGTTCACGATTGTCTTAATAATTGATTGGTTGATAACCGTCAATAAGACTCAAAGGCAAAAGGAAAAGACATTTTGCAAAGTTCTTTAATTCTGTTTTTAGATATTTTGAGGATATTATTTTCCAATCAGAAAACCACATTTCAATGAGTTTTTACATCTGATATGTTCAAGTTCTGTTATAAAATGTTTTTTGAATTTGTATCATGAGGTCTGGTACATACCGAAACAAATAGAGGAATACAGTATGTGTGCGGTCATTGGTGTGCAGTAAAATCTGTTTAATTTATGTAGCAGTTGTGATAATTTTGTCTTATTTAATGTTAGTCTTTTCGAGTATTGAGGACTGTCTAGTGGTTTTTTTTAAATTTTAATTTGCTTTTTGTTTATTTCAAATCTTTTTGGCATAATTTTGTCGATCTTGTTTCAAGTGCGGTATTATTTTAGCAATTTTCTGATTTTTAACCTGTGAACTAAAAATAAAATTGGACCTATCTGTACCTGCGTATTAATGTCTTAATAGAATGGTATACAAATGAAGAAACATATAGGTATTTAATGCTTGATCTTTTTTAGCTATGTTACCGTCAGGTTTGCAGCAAACTGTAAAAGGTAAGCACATACATTGCTGCTAAAGAAATGCTAAAGCTATGCCAGGAAACTTATCACCTGCTAAAAATATTCCCAGTATTATTTTTAACTAAGAATTGGATTGAATAATAACAGTTACCAAGTTAACAATTAGATATTATGTTCTAATTCGTAACCTCAACCGAACATAAAGCATTTATCAATATAATACAAAATTCGCAATTGGGAGTAGCCACTTGCAAAAGTCAAGTGCATTTTATTCAGATAATAAATACAAGTAATTCATTTAATACCAATGAGTATTGTGATAAATTAATTGTCTGTCTCTGACTAGCACATCAATGTTTGCGACCCATCCTGGACTATCAACCTGTAAATAAATATTTTTTTATAATTATTTATTTAGAAAAAAGCCTCTGGAACACTTGACTGCAATGACTCGAATGACTTGAACTACCTTAAAACCACCCGTGCATGAAATGTTACCCGCATTCCTTATATATCCAATCAAACAGACCTATCTATAAATAGTATACACACGTGTACCTTACTAAACAAAACAAACTTGCATCGATATATGTACAACTTTGATAAATATAATTATGTTCTAATTCGTAACCTCAACCGAACATACAGCATTTATCAATATAATACAAAACTCTCAATTGGGAGTAGCCACTTGCAAAAGTCAAGTACATTTTCGAAAAAATAAAGATCGGGTAAATGTATGATCAATTTATTATAATTAAATACCTAAATTCTGAGATACAGATAATTGAGTAGCTATGTTTTCCTTCACATATCCGTCCTTAGCAGATTTGGATCTCCATCTGCCATGTTTTTTAAACACTCTATCTGATATCCCGGCATTAGCCGCAGAAGATACCCCTCCCGAACGAAGTGAATGTAATCCAAACATTTTCTTATCCAATCCTATGGATTTCAACTTCTCCAATAAAAGTTCCCTTGCTCTAGTATATGAAATGTGACCATCGCAACGTAATTTATATATTTGTAATTTTTTGTAATATGTAATTTGTCGGAAAATAAATTTTTCATCGTTAAGATCTATTTTAGATAATGATATATAATGAGATAGCATCTTTACTGGACATGTATTTTTATTTGTTTTTGAAATAATAACATTGCTTCCTTCTCTGTATTTATCCGTCTTACTTTTTTCGATAAAAATCGACACATGAGTGATATGAAATTGGACATCACAGGAGCGAATATTTACCAATTCAGAAAACCTCATAAAACCAGCAAAACCAATCAAACACATTGTAACAATACGTATATCATAAAGATTACTGGACACTCCGAATTTTTCGACAAGTTTACTTAAAATTTCGTCTGTGATCGGTTCTTTCTTATTACTTGGACGAGATAACTGTCTTTTAGCTCCTTCGGCTACTTGTACAACAAGATCAGAAGAACACGGATTTACAAATCCAGCAATTTTGTGTGCAAAATCTACTGAATAAATAACTTCGTCTATCTTTGAAGCTGAACACTCGTTTTGCATTAAATAAACAATATACAAGCTCACATGATAATATTTAGCTGGCATGCTGCTAACTGAATCATATTGTTTACACCACCTACACCATGCTTTAAAACCATAATTATACTTTTTTACGGTATTTGATGCTTTAGAATTCAAAACAACTTCTGGCAATTTTTTCGAAAGCTCCTTTAAACGAATATCATTTTCTTTATCAATTTTTGTCCACCTTCCCATATGAAACAAATCTGAAATATGTATAATAAAAAAAGAAAATAATTCATCTGTATAAAGAAGCTATATAAAAAATTAGCCAGCTTACTATAGTGTAAGGTGTAAAGCTTGTGTATTTTATGGCATATTATAGCCAAGCGACGTTTAGCATTCTGATACATTATTTTGACCTTAATAAGTAGTGTCATGTAGCCAAGTGGCGTATTTATTGATTCAGCATACATTTTGTTTTTCTGTTCAAGTGATATATATGTATATTCTAGTCAATCGACGTAACTTCAGTGATATTTTGCCAAGCGGCATATATGTATTGTTATTCTAGCCAAGCGGCATATATCTATATTATTATTCTAGCCAAGCGGCACTCTGTATTGCAATTCTAGCCAAGCGGCAATCTGTATTGTAATTCTAGCCAAGCGGCAATCTGTATTAATATTCTAGCCAAGCGGCAACCTGTATTGTTATTCTAGCCAAGCGGCAACCTGTATTGTTATTCTAGCCAAGCGGCAACCTGTAATCGTTATTCTAGCCAAGCGGCAACCTGTAATCGTTATTCTAGCCAAGCGACAACCTGTAATATTTATTCTAGCCAAGCGGCAACCTGTAATAGTTATTTATGCCAAGCGGCAACCTGTATCGTTATTCTAGCCAAGCGGCACATCTATATCGTTATTTAAGCCAAGCGGCAAATCTTAAGTGTTACTCTAGCCAAGCGGCATATCTATAATGTTATACTAGAGAATAATGTCGAACAGAAAATACCTAAACCGTAACCAGCTATACAAAATAAAAGAGATTGTTTGTAATGCATTTTTAATTATAATTCATAATCCAATCAAATTATATCAATATTAAGTCACAATGCGTACTGCAAGTACAGTGCCTTTGAATTCATCTGAACCAAACAATGATTTCTTATTAGAACCATGAATATAAATGTCTTTAGTATCCTTGAATTCAAGCATATCAGCCACATAAGGTTGACATAACAATTTATTCTGATATAACAAAGGCCAATATGGCGCAGACTCCCATTTTGGTACTATAAGAGTACCTGAAGCTTTACACGCAATACAATGTTTAATAACTCTACATACTAAATGTATAGGGGGAACCAACCAATTGTTGTCCTCCTTCCAGTCAAAGGAAAACGCATCTACACCTGATGAACCTGGTGTATAAAATCTAGAATTAAATAATTCAATTTTCTTGTTATTACTGTCGGCAAATCTATCAACTGAATGAGGTCCATACATAGAATCTATAAATTCAAAAAACTCAAGACTGACGCCCCAATCGTCAAAATCAAACATCTTGCTTATAGCATCTGCCTTAACATTTTTACCTCTAGGTATCCATTCAATATCTATATTAATAGAATTTTTAACACAAATAGAAAATATTGACATCGCCAAACTATGTAATTGCGGTTTACCACTACCTGACTCTACTATACCAACACAATTCTGACTGTCTGTAAACCACTTTAAGACTTTCCCTGATAACTGACCTTGAAAAGTATCTATACATAATTCTATAGCCTTCAATTCCCTCCATGTCGAACTCAACTCTTTCTCCCCACCAGTCCACATTTTATGAAATATTTGATTATCTAATTGACAAGAATAAGCTCCACAAGCAAAACTGCTAGCATCCGAATACACAATAATAGATGGAACCTTATACTCTGAAAAGCATTTCAAATTTAAAGCAGAAATGTCATGCTTCCAAAACTGTAACTCACCTATGACCTCTTGATCCCTCAAGATAAAATTATAATCCCACGAAACACGTGACTCAATCAATCTATACAAATTTCTAGTCATTAATCTGGTTACATTACCTATGACAGGTGACATAGAAATTACTCTCCCGGTGACCCCAGCTAAAATGCGTGCACTTACAAAAGGTAGAGAGTCCATCACTCGATTAATACAGGTAATAAGATCAACTAATCTCTGAGACGGAACTTGAATACTGTGGTTCAACGAATTCCAAATCAAACCCAACCAAACAAGCTCCTGACAAGGTTTCCATATAGATTTTTCTATGTTAACTACAAAACCAGCATTAAATAACGTCTGTGACACAAAAACAGAATCTAAATAAGCAGAATCGAAATCAGAATGTGTACCCATACCATCATCAACACATAAGGACTAGAAGACAAACCGAACGGTAATACTGTAAAAATGTAAAAAAAAATTCCCATGAAAAACCTAAGTAAGTTTGACAGGATTTTGCTATATCCAAATGATGATAACCAGACCTCAAATCAAACTTAAAATTGAAGCTATTCTTCTCAAAATATTGTAATGCTACCCTCCAATCTTCAAATTTTATTTTGTTTTTCCAAATATGTTTGTTAACTTCCCTTAAGTCTAAAATCAATCTCTTTTTCCCCGATTTTTGTGTCGAAACTGTTAATGGATTTATAACATGAGGCCTGATTTTAACTTCTTCAATACAATCATTAACTAAAAGTTCAGCAATAGCTTGTGATACAAATTCTGCATTATCAATAGCGGATTTATTATTTTTACTAAATACCGAATCTGGTGTTGTAATAAAAGGTATAGCATAGCCGTTTTCAATAATGTCTAATACATACGAATTTGCTTCTATCTTTTTCCAATAATCTAAATGTTTTTTCAGTCTACCTTTAACAGATTGTACAGTAACTGATTGTTCATATTCATATGAATCTAGTTGTAAAGTATTTAACTGTTCTTTTAATTCACTTTTATCATTGTCAACAAAATCAAAATAATACTTATCATTAGTATCTTTGTCCAGAACTTGCTGGCTTGTTGAACTTTGGGCAGTTTCTTCTCTAATTACACCTTATGTAAGAATCCGGGGTTTTGATTGGTTAATAGCCAGTGTATTTTTCACCAATTTACTGTTATCAAATGAATATCGTTCATTTTTAACGCCGCCGGGGTATTTGCTAAAAGGATATGCCTTTTTTACCCTCTCTGCCGTGGTATTTGCCAAAAAATACTCTATCCGACTGGACGCTTGTAACGTCACGATCATCAATGCGTTTTAGTACATAAACATTCGGTGTAATTAAACAGATATATCATGTTATTGAGGGGTATTTGCGAAAAATACCAGTCTTGAGAATGAATTTCCCTCGCCTTACGGCTCGTGAAATTTAACATTCTCTCGACTGGTATTTTTCGCAAATACCCCTCCTTAACATGATATATCTGTTCACAATGACCCATGTTCTGGCAACCAAAGCAGATGTCTCTGGATTTAGGTCCAGTGTTGTTTCTCTCATAGGCACGAAAACTACGATCAGTAGCACTAGTAACAGTGGCAGAAGGTACTGTGCGGGAATCTTCAGGCATTTTCGATCCGTATCTGTTGGCAATTTTACGTTTGTTCCTGTCCTGTTCGAAATTCTTCTTAGCTTTGAGAGCACGGGTTTCTGCTGACCGGATTCTTCTCTCGTCGTCGGTATCTGATGCCAGCTCATCAGAAAGATACTCCTTGACTGTACACCACCCGGCAGGGAATTTGTCTGCAATCTTGATGCATTTGTTGCGCTTATGAAGTTTGTCTTTGAGATCATAGCAAATTGATCTTATCATAGTCCCTCGACTCGGTGGCGCGTTTGATTCTAGATAACTCGTGGTCAATGTCCGAATTAAATTCAAATTGAAGTTTAATCCCGGAAAACTTAAAATTATATGAATGTTCTGCTTTAAGTTTTTTCAAGACTTTATCAGATTTATTTGCCGCTTCTTCTTTCAACTCACGTTTAAGACTTCCTATTTTGCTATCAAAATAGTCCTTGAAAAGGCATAAAGTTGATTCAGCAACGTCTTTGGCTGTTTGTTGCTCTTCTCTACGAGTATTGGGAATAGTTTTTTTTTTCGCTTTCGGAATTTTCCATACTCAATTGAATGTACAAATTTGGAAGAATATGAAAAAGCCTCTGGAACACTTGACTACAATGACTCGAATGACTTGAACTACCTTAAAACCACCCGTGCATGAAATGTTACCCGCATTCCTTATATATCCAATCAAACAGACCTATCTATAAATAGCATACACACGTGTACCTTACCAAAAAAAAAAACTTGCATCGATATATGTACAACTTTGATAAATATAATTATTATAGGTAGAAAACCTTTATCTGATAAATGTTGTTAAACTTTTTCCACGAAAAGATGAAAATACACGAATTTAATTTCACCAAGGTTTATCTTTGGGTACTAATAAATAGAGATCTCCACTGAAAAAGCCGTGCCAGTGACCACATCTTTAAACAGAAAGTGCATAATCGTTGTTTGATAATAATTAAAAAAAAAATGAAATTTATATTAATATTCAACATCATGTTGTTAACTTCAAAATCATAAAGAGTAAGAAATAAAATACAGTCAAAATACATACTGTCATTATTTTAGTCATGTAAGAGATGTCTTTGATAAGCTATATTGTATAAATATTCTCAATCATCAATTTCAATGTGTGTAGATTTAAATGTGTTCATCCATAGTATACTATGTCGTTACAAGATGTAATTTGTAAAATGTGTAATAATCGGGGATTTTTTTGGCAATAAAATGTGCTCTACTTTTAACAGAGCATCATTGCAATAAACTTGGCTTACTCATGGATTTGGCTGTAGGAAAAGCTTTACATCAGCAAGGCGCAAAAGGCTGTGGTGGCAATTCAGCAGATGCAGTTCTAATCAAACATTGTCAAGCGCCTTCGTTTTCTGGATGGCGAAGAGGGCTGCAGGTTCACAACAATACATTTACTTCATTCATATTTCAATGTGCTTATATCATAAATACTAGTTATCTTTAATTTCATGTCATCTTTTTAAAAACGGAAATCTACATTTACACATGTTTCATACAGTTTGTTTCACGGAGGACTGATTAATAAGAACATGAACACATTCTTCTTTCAACTAAGAAGTTAGACAGACGACAGTTAAATGTGTAGCGGATTGTATGGTTATCAAGATACTCATTTATGACACAATTTTAAATATTTGTACCAACATTTCTATTGTGTTTTTGTTTTATTTGTTAAAATTTTATAATTTATTATCTGACCTTTCACACACTTGTTCACACAGGTCATCAACCATTGTAATCAGCTGAATCCATATACACCTGTAGGTGAATGGGACAGTGTAAGATTTACTAATAATATTGGAGTAATGACATCTTGTCAAAGTGGTGTTATTGAGGTATGTTTACAGTAAATACTATATGCACTAGTTTGATAAATAATTTTATGTATTTTGTTGTTTGAAAAATACACGTATTGTAACACTAGGTATGATTTAATGTATTTTATACAATATTTGAATGATGTTTTTATCTATACAATCAATACGGGCACTTTCACAATGTCAGTTTTGAAATAAACTGTTTGCGCATTACTCTTGATTTTGTACATGATCCAAGTTGTTGCAGATATTTAGCGTTGGTACATCAAACTTTTTGGAAAGACGTCCTAATCGTGATTTAGTTTGCTTCCAAGTATAAAATAAAATGTAGCAGCCTGTATTAATAATTTGAAATCAAGTCATAAGAAAGTATGACTTTACTTGCCATCAATCAGTCTTTTGTGTACACAGATTTATTATTCTATTCATGTGAAAACGATTCAATCCCTGCATAAAAACACAAAATAGTATAAAACAGGGGATAGGATATTTGCAATAGAAAATTATCACTCAACAAACAAAAAACAACGGTTTAAACCTGGAAGATAATTAAACAATCTGCAAGAGAAGAAATAAATCTGAAATGAACTAATTGAGTTGGTCATATGATCAGAGACGAAGTCGGTTCGGTCATTTTTCTACATTTGTTTTGTTCATGGCATATCACCAACGTGTCCGCTGAAATCTGATTTTATCAATGAAAACGGACTTAAGTTTGCGGACAGGATTTAATTACAACTGAATCAATACGTTGTGTTTCAAATATAGCACACATATTTCGTTACGAGTGATTAAGTCATAATGATAAATGCAATTGAAAAGTTGACTAGGCTACAAACTCAGCAGAAATAACACCCTTCTAAACAATAAAAAGTTAAATCATAAAAGTATATGCCAGAAAAAGAAGTTTTGACATGAGTGAAATAAAAATATTGAGAGTCCTTCTCACTACTGGTAAAACGATGCTGAATACAACGACAATATCACAATGGAGCAGGTGACGCCATTTGTGTTGTCATACAATAAAGCCATTATTATAGCAATCTCTCAACTATGATTTATCGATGTGGTCAACAGAATTTATAATTGCAATGAACTCAAATTATCTCGATAACCAGAGAAAAACTTATACAATGGATCGCTTTTCTTTAAAATCTCAGACGAGTAGATGAATATTGTTTATCTAGAAATGTAAAACTGCCTTTAAAAAAACATGTGTACTTATAATGCATGTTGTTTTTAAATTGGTTGTATCATAAGGTCAATTTACGGAAATATTTGAGGAGAAACACAGGGCTGGCTTTTTTAACCGACAATTTGTTTTGGTTTGTTCTTGTCGTTTTTTTTTTTGGTTTTTTTTCTTTTAGAAACTTGTGCTTACCAGACAAAAACTACATTAAACGTTTACTTCTTCCTCTACATTGTACCTGTGATAATGAACTGTCAATTCCGGATTTTGTGCTCTTCAAGCATGTTTTGTATTTGAACGATATATACGATTATGTAATTTTCCAATTCATAACATTATGAATCAACATCAACGCGCTGAAACATTGGTTACACTAACAAACAGTGATTTGTTTCATGCATATGTGTTTATATAATTATGTTTATTTTTCATATAATTCTATCTTGCAGATGATATCGCAGTCATGTGGTAGTCAGTTGAACCTCCATAATATTACATCTCCAGCATTCAATTCAGTATATACAATTGATTGGACGTAGTACATTGCATTGTCAACAACTTTAAAAATATATGAATAAATGATTTTAATTCAGTTGTCTTAAATCTATATTTAGATGCGCAAGTTTAAAAAAAAAATAGTGTTGTGTATTTATTCATGGTTGATATTGTTGTTCTTTTTTATTATTTAAGCTTAAGTTGTAGGAGACAATAACAATCAAAACCAAGAAGTAAATTTATGAACCCTTGGCTGTGCTAATACATGCAAAATAAGGAGTATACCCTGAAAGCTATTTTGGTCAACTGACGGTGGAGGATACCTTTCAATTTATGAAAGATGTATGCGACAGCTAACGATAAAGGCTACTGTGACTTTGAGATGAATATTTTATGTAGGTATTGTCTTGTGCGTTTTTTGTTTTGTAAAACAAGAATAATCTATAATATCGTTTTTAAGGTATTTTCATTTGAAGGCCATTATAACGATAATTTCCTTTCTCAAATATATGTGAAAAGAGTGATATTGAAAATTGTCGCTAAAAACTAAGGGAGCACGTGTACGTTGTTAATGAAATTAACAACGTCATCATAGAACAGGACAGCGATACACAGAATATCGTTGATCACCTCAACTCGATTGCTTGTCTCACTTTTGCTGTACCTGCTCAATCGAGAGAATCAATATCGTTGATGTGATCAACGATAATCTATAATAATGAAATGTTTGTCCACCTGATGATAGAGAGCATGGGTCTATTTGAATAAATACAAAGACAGATTTAAAATCTGAAATGCTATTAGCGCAGATTACTTTGTAAAAGATCACTCTGATTCAAACAAAAAAATTCTCTGAAACTGATATTATCAAGATGCTTGATTTCTTGATTGACAACATATTTGTTACGTTCGGGGGACGTGTTTTTCAACAGACCGTCGGCATTCCAATGGGAACAAACTGTGTCCCTTTACTTGCCGACTTGTTTCTTTATTATTATGAGGCTGACTTCATGCAAGAACTTCTTAGGAAGAAAGATAAAATTTTAGCAATATCCTTTAAGTCTACTTTCCGCTATATAGATGATGTTCTTTCACTAAATAATTCAAAATTTGGTGACTTTGTGGAACGCATCTATCCAATCGAGCTAGAGATAAAGGATACTACAGATACAGTTAAATAAAAGCAACAGTAGTATACCGCTGTTCAAACTCATAAATCCATGGACAAAAAACAAAATCGGGGTAACAAACTAAAACTGAGGGAAACGCATAAATATAAGAGGAGAACAACGACACAACACTACAATGTAACTAACACACACATAAACGGACCAAGCATCAGACAAAATCCCACGAGAATAACAAATATAACATCAAAACCAAATACATGAATTGGGATAGACAAGTACCGTGACACGTCTTATCGCAATGTCAATTTACACTCAAAAATAAGAGAAAACAAACGACGCAACGTTAAATTGTAACACACACAGAAGCGAACTATAATATAACAATGGCCATATTCCTGACTTGGTACAGGACATTTTTAAAGGAAAAAATGGTGGGTTGAACCTGGTTTTGTCACATGCCAAACCTCGCACTTTAATGGCAATGTTAAATATAACATAGAAATGACAACATAATATTACAGGACTACAATACAAATAAATAGGAAAACGTATTAGACAAAGAAACACATGATTAATGAATAACAAAAAGCATCAGGTTTAAAATTTAATACGCCAAAAACGCGCCTCGTCCACACAAGACTCACCAGTGACGCCCAGATATAAAAGATCGAAAGCGAAAAAAAGGTACAAAATTGTACAGCACTGAAGATCAAAAGTTGAAAAAGGTTGTGTCAAATACGGCTAAGTTTTTATGCTTGGGACAAGAACATCCTTATTATTTAGCACAATTAATGCTATTGCAAACAGTAAATTTTATCAAATGAATATAACAGATATACATAATGAAACTGAAGTATTACCTCATTACATAAAACAAACACGAATACATAATGAATGACCAACACAGAATAGACACTCCCGACTCAGTCCAGGCCTCAACGCAGTAAATTAGGAAAATGACGTCACATACGATGGTGAAAAGGCATTAAAATTACGTCACTTACGATGGTGAAAAGGCATTAAAAATTACGTCACATTTGAATATCTGATATTTCTGAAACAGCAGAAAAATTACGTCACATATGAAAAACTATATCTCAAAAGTAATATAGAATTAGGATTGATTAAAGATTAAAATAGAACTAAATACTGATATTGTATTTAAACACAATGCATATTGCAATACTTATTAAATCGGCCTCATATCTTGACTCACATCTAGAAATTGACAATTAGGGTCGGTTAAAAACAAAACTTTACGACAAAAGAGATGATTTCAGCTTTCCAATTGTGAACTTTCCATTTCTAAGTAGCAACATTCCAGCAACACCTGCATACGGGGTATATATCTCCCAATTGATACGATATTCCCGTGCTTGCTTTTCCTATCATGATTTTCTTGATAGAGGGTTGCTGCACACAAGAAAGCTATTAAACCAAGAGTTATAAATGGTGAAGTTGAAATCATCCCTTCGTAAATTTTACGGACGCCATCACGAGTTGGTTGACCGTAATGGAATAACTGTTTCACAAATGATATCGGATATGTTCCTTATGTCGTAAATACAATCCCCTTCCCTTTCATGAATGTTACCTACCGAATTAGACTATTTACCGGATTTGTTATCACATAAGCAACACGACGGGTGCCACATGTGGAGCAGGATCTTCTTACCCTTCCGGAGCACCTGAGATCACCCCTAGTTTTTTGATGGGGTTCGTGTTGTTAATTCTTTAGTTTTCTATGTTGTGTCATGTGTGCTGTTGTTTATTTGTCTTTTTTTCATTTTTAGCCATGGCGTTGTCAGTTTGTTTTAGATTTATGAGTTTGACTGTCCCTATGGTATCTTTCGTCCCCTTTTTTTTTAATAATCCTATGTTTGCGATTTCAAACTACACTAGTTGTGAAAATACTTTTGATGAAAAGTTGGGTGTGCATGACTATCGAGCAGGAATCGTCTGATCAAGATACATGTCAATTTGATGTGCTGACTGTAAAAGCTAGGTCCATAATAGTTATCTTTCTGATTTAAAGTAAGGACAACACGTCTTTCTCAAGTAGATCACTTGACCCCGATTTCCTTTTCACTTTAAGTATAAAGGCGACTTTAACATTTGGTCTATTAGTCACATAAAGTGATAAATAATAAATCAAAACAATATAGCACATGCACTCGTGTTCATTCAACTTGATAGGTGTTTGGTTTTACATTATGCAATATACAGTTATACCAATTCTAAAAGTAACAAGTTTTTGTCATGAATTTGATGTATATGTTAGTCTCCAGATTTCACTTTGTTTTTGTATTGGTGTATCTTCGTTAGCTAGTATACTTTTAACAGTATAATATCATTACGCGTTATACAGAAATTAAACATTATAAATGGGAGGAGGTATACATCTATATATCCAAAGGATATTTAGGGTATTAAATGGCAAAATCTAAAGCTTAAATACAATTAACGAATGGAAATCTGCGATAATCCTGACTTGATAAAGACATTTTCTTATGAAAAAAAATGTGAATTAAACCGGATCTCACATGTATGGCAGTTGCATTGAATTCCATTATCTTGACAAAAATGTATGAGTAAAACGAACCCACATGATAGATAAAAAAGTAGATAAAAATGGGTACAGCAGTCAATATTGTCATATGATTTTAATCAGTATAAATCATATTACCTGATTAAAACAATGAAACACAAAATGACATATCAATAGACGAGCTATTGAAACATTCTTGCAATATCCTCACTTTCTAAATAAACTTAACATCCATCGGTAGTGGTAGTAAATAAAAACACTTCAAATTTCGTGCATCCCTAACAAATTCCTGCATTCATCCGGGATGCTCCATCTAAAATACTTTAATATCAGGTATTTATCAGGTATTTATAAATACGACAAAACAATAAGAGCATTTTGAACGTAATAGACCTCCAAATCATCCAAGGCCAAATTAAATATCGTAAAATAATACGGTCATCTGAAGGAAGGCTTGGCTCACACCGAACAGAAAGCTATAAAGAGCACTACGATGACTAGTGTAACATCATTCAAACGTGACAACTAACGGTCTAATATATATATAAAATACATGAAACAAAAGACACCACATCAACAAACAATAACTACTGAGCATCAGATTTCTGACATAGGACAGGTGCAAACAAATGCAGTGGGTTTAAAAGTTTTAATAGGTACTAATATTCCAACAAATCTAAATCAGTAGTGTAACATAGAAAGACACATATCAATTGAAATGACTTAACTCAATCAAAAGACATATAAATACAAGTGAACTTACACTGAACGAATAAAGGACAAGGTATGATAAGAGGCGCTTTTGGCCCCCTTCCCAAATAAGTTTATATATATGTCGTGTACACGTTGCGATTTTGTACAGGTTATAACATGTACAAAAATATTGCACATGTTATGACTTGTATAATGCAAACACACAAGTTATAACATGTACAAAAGTACCCCGTACATGTTATAACCTGTACAAAATATTGCTTAAATATGGTTTTAACTTGTACAAAATCGAAAAATAAGGATATGTTTCTATTATCGCAACAAATGTTATTAACCTCAATAATATTTTCATAACTTTTTTATTATTCCTTCATGTTAATGTGTTTTGTCCTTTTTTGATACAGTTAATGGCCAGGGGTAGGTATCATAAAGCTTTCCTAAGACCTGTCATAAGATATATCTTAGGACATGTCTTATGATCCTCTTATGACTATTTATGGAGATATCTTTATTTATTTGATGAATTATAGTTGTGAGTGTCCACTTTGAAGGCAATAATAAAAAAATGTCATTCTAGTTGAAACTAAAAGACATAAGAGGATAGCCAGGATATATACGTCTACAAATAAAATTGGGAATGGAAATGGGGAATGTGTCTTAAAGACAACAACCCGCCCATGGAGCAGACAACATCCAAAGGCCACAAATACATGTTTGCAAAGTAGAGGATATATAATTTAAAACATCAAAATGACATTCGCCTCATGCAATGATCTTATAGTTTATAAAATAAATTGAGTTATAGATTTACAAAGTCATGCTGAAGGCCAAAAATGTTGAAGAGTAGATCTAAAGATATTGATAATGAAACGTAGTCCAATGAAAACTATTTCAGCTCTCTCTTGCTTTAACAGAGTATGCATATAAGCCATTGTTTTAGTCTTTGCATGCTATAAAGCGAGAGGGAGCAGTATTACCCAAAATTATTAGGCATTCTTTTTAAATTTTTAAGAATTTAGTTACTAGTAGTAGTATTTAATGTAATTGTCATTGAGGAAATGCAAGCTTTTAGTAAATAGTGTCACACTTATTTAAGCCATGATGGACTGCATAAAAAATGCAACTACATGAAAACACATTTTGCCAACATAAGTCAAGAAACATATATTTCTGAAACTTTGTGATCATTGTCCTCTACAGAAAAAGACACGTTCTGGCCTATTTATTGTTGTTCTTTATACATTGGTGAATTTAAATGTATATTTTACTTTCATTAAGATTTATCTTAAATTTTGTACAAGTTAAAACCATTTTTAAGCAATATTTTGTACAGGTTATAACATGTATGAGGTACTTTTGTACATGTTATAACTTGTATTTTTGCATTATACAAGTTATAACATGTACAACATTTTTGTACATGTTATAACCTGTACAAAATCGCAACTTGTACACGACATATACATCATTGATAGCCTTATTATAGAAACTATTCAAAACTATGATTTTTTTTATGTTCCGGTGAAAGGAAGGTTGCCTAGCAACGGTTTAAATAAATAGCCAAATTATCACATATGCATTGCTTTCTCATTATACATTAGCATAATTCAAAATAATATTGTTTGTTTAACACTAACTTGAGTTTGCAAATGAAAAGTCACTTCAATTTCAGTAAAAAAAAATGCTAGCAACAACCTAGCAACCAAATTTTCCCCTAGCAACGGTTAAAAATATGTAATTTCGGCCATATAAGGTATAGATATAGCAATATTTAAAGATTTAGCTACTGTAAATGATTTTCTTTTACATATATGATGTCTGAGTCATCATTATTTTTTTTCAAGAAAATGAAATTGACCATAGCAACCTAAAAGTTGCTTAGCAACAGCCAAAAAAGATAGAAACTAAATTGAACTAGAAAAAAAAAACTTTTTGATTTTAATTGTACAAATTAGAGTAAAATCAGGTTAGTTAGATTAATACATGAAAGAATAACTAGCAGTAAGAAATGAAAGCAAGTCAATTGTATATCATGCTGATAAAATGATTAGCAACCAAAATAGTGCTTAGCAACGGTTAAATAATGTTTTGGTTTTTTTTGTAAACCGAAGTAGGTTTTTGGCATTATTATTATGTCTTGATGATGTAAATATTAAATCATATGCTGTTACCAAAAATAGGGTTGAGATCTCCAAAAAAAAAAGTTTAACCCCACCGCATTTTTGCGCATGTCCCAAGTCAGGAGCCTCTGACCTTTTTTAGTGTTGTATGATTTTTAATTTTAGCTTCTTGCGTATAATTTGGAGTTTAGTATGACGTCAATTATTAGTGAACTAGTATACATATTTGTTTGGGGGCCAGCTGAAAGATGCCTCAGGATGCGGAAGTTTCTCGCAGCATTGAAGACCCATTGGTGGCCTTCGGTTGTTGTCTCTTTGACACATTCCCCATTTCATTCTCAATTTTAGTATTAAATAAAAGATAGCTATCAAAGAAATGGTCGGTTTATTAAAAAAAAAAGGATAAATACAAATCATATTGTCACATAATAATTAGTAAGTATAAACATTAACAAGTTAATAGGTAAAATAAACAAGAATGTGTCCCCAGTATAGTTTACCGTGAAAATGGGGCAACATCTCTAATTTGGCATTAAAATTAGAAATATCGTATCATAGGGAACATGTGTACTAATTTTCAAGTTGATTGGACTTCAATTTCATCAAAAACTACCTCGACCAAAAACTTTACCATGAAGCGGGACATATGGACGAACAAACGGACAAACGGACGGACGGAGGGACGGGCGGACGGATTAACGGACGAACGTACATACGGACACACAGACCAGAAAACATAATGCCCATAACTGGGGCATAAAAAAACTTTAAGTTATAAAAGAAGTGGCACACTTATAATTCATAAATAATAGTTGAAGTTATGAATATAGCATTTCACATTTACATGATGATTACCGGTACATTAAAACTACTATTGAAGATTCAGAATCAGATTTATACAGTATGTATAGCAAATATGCATAGCCTGTACAATGTCATTGTTTGTCACTTAAAGAATCGTACACTGTGAACTTTTTTACACTTAACACAATATTTTAAAGACTGAAATGCTGAAAACAAAGTTCAAAGTTTTCGATGAGGTCAGGGTTTAAGACGTTAAAAACTCATTAAGATACGTAGACGAAAGAGGCATGAACATCTTCAAGCTTCTCTAAACATTCATTATTTTTACGATATATATCCTGAAATTAGCACATTGATCGCCGGTGTATATATAGTATCATGTGCAATCATACCACATCTCCTTATCTTATCCAAAATTTTATGATTTTTTTTCAAATGAAACAGTTGTTGGTAAGTAGTATTTCATGAAACCCCAAAACATTCGAATTTGATTAGAAACGTAGACATACTTCATTAAAGGGTCTCGGTGGCCCAGTAGTCTAAGAAGTTACTTCTGTAATCACTAGCCAGTCAACACTGATGTTGTGAGTTCCATCCCCGCTGGTGCGGGTGCACTCGTCTTCAACCTATATTTCTCCTTTCAATGTTGATCTATTTATTATTTTCATTCTGAATGTCTTCACTTGCAGGACTGAATGTCCAGCCAAAAGGTTTCAACTTTCAAGGTTTACAGCCGATTTCATTGAGTGTGAAGCCAAAGGTAAAATCGTTGGTAAGCTTGCTTGTTAGCTGAACTGTGAAGTCATTATTATGTAAGGTTTTCTACCTTCCTTTCGAAGTAGCATAGACCATCAGACAGATAGATTGGTAATCTGCTGGAGTAGTATATTCTTAAAAGAGGGTAGTTAACCTGACCTAACAATGACTATATGGTTCATCTAACAAGCAAGCTAACTAAAACTATTACCTTTGACTTCACACTCAATGACATCGGCTGTAGTATTCACCAAGTTCAACCTTTCCGGTATTGAATAGATATTTGAAGTTAATTAAAAAAAATCTTATTTATTGAATTAGGGATATAAAACTATAGTACAAGTAGTGCAAGTTGTGCCTACAATAGCAAGTGAGAGGGAAAACAAGTTCAGCTACCGTTTTTGGTGAATATTCAACAACTACCCTAACTGTTTTTTAAGTAGCAAGAAATATTGACTAAGTCCAAAAATCTGACATTTTTAGAATATTTGAAGAATAATAGAAATCCGATGGCAATACATGCTTCAATTATGTGTACATTAAACCTATTAGGTCTTAAAGCTGTATCTCAAAAACTGTAGGAGGATAACCGACTCTTTATATTTATAGCTTGTAACAAATATACCGGACATTTAAAGAAAATTTTATTAAAAAATCAAAACCATGCATGTAGACATACACACCTCTATTATAAATAAAAAGCTTTTTAGGTCCAAAACTGAAGGAGATCGCTAGACGTATATGTCCGGACAGAAACAGACGAACGGACGGATGAATGGACGAACTGATCTAAATAAACGAACGTGCTCGACATTTTGTCACTTACATAGAACTCCAGACACACAAAATACACATGTTTATTGGACATACTTCATAAGTTTGTTTGCCATGGGTCTTATCCAATTTGTATTTATGCAAGTAATATCTGATACAAGTGATTTTACTATTCTTATTCAGTCTGTTCAAATAACTAATAAATTATACACATTGCACTGGTGAAGTCCTAACCCGTCAGGTAACAAATATATATGGAAGAGTTTAACGACCTTGACTGGCTTTTCAGCCCTCGCACGGTCGGCCGGGAACAAACATGTGCACAAAATTTATATGATACATAAATCTATTTTTCTGTAGATGGTTAAATAGAAAATTTCAAAGTGCAAAATATATACGTTTTGATGAAATTATTTTCTTCAGAACTACAAAAAGAGTTTTAATATATTGAGAATTTATTATAAAATTCATTTGTAAGATTTCGTTGAATATTTGAAAATTATAATGAATAAAAATTAATTCACCATATCTCAAGGGACACAACTCTGTATTTGGCTGCCCAGTGTTGGACTATTTTGATCATTATTGGTCTAATTTCACGTACAACATATTTCTTTAAGAAAGTGACATGTCTTGATGACGGATATGACATAAAACAATCCGTACGTGATATTCTGATCAGTTATGGATCCCGGAATGATTTCACTGTGACGTATTATAATGACTTGTCAAAATATGTAAACAATCGGATTATTTTTCAAATTTTTAGACATGAGCGCCAACGTAGACCACAATGATATTTTATTATGTGAAAGATACATAAGAGTACAGTTGATGGTTGAAATTTTCCAGATGGTCTACGTTGGCGCTGATGTAAAATTTTGTCTCCGAACATGACGAAATTGTAGATTTTTTACACTTTTCGTCGTTTAGGGCTTTTCAAGGTTTCTGTTTGAACATATTTGAGTACATAACACCTTAAAATAAGATTCTACATGGACGATCAGATACTGCAGTTCATTACACAGGCGTGATGGGTTTCAACTTTAAAGTTTAAAAATTCTCGAAAAAGGGGAGGGGGGCAGAAACGTCCCTTATCATACCTTGTCCTTTGATCTATGTCACAATGTTAAAAGAAAATCAATACAATAAGGGGTTAGATGATAAACAATTTCAGAAAAAGAACCATAATCTTGACCACAATGCCGTCAAATAATATAATGTACTCAGGCAAATGAAAATAATGTCGTTGTAAGGTATACAGTTTAAATGGAGAACAAACATATTTTTTTAAAACCTAATTATTACCTTCAATTATAGAAAAACCTCAAACAAAAACAGTTAACCTTGCACAAGGCTAAAACATTACATCACTTTTGATATTTGAATGAAAACACAATTTGGAACATTATATAGATGAATGTCGGACTGTTCACCCTTACAATGCAACAAACGTGGTATTGCATAATAATAGTGTTATTATTAAATATAATCCGTGCCATGTGTATTAGTGGAAGATATTAGCTAGCAAAATCGAGGGAATTGTGCAAATGATGATACAAGCATGAAAATTACCACAAAGCATCATTATTATATACTTTGTAAGAAATAACTGCTGGCCATTAAAAAAAATATTTTTTTCAAGATGGCCACGGTCATTTTCTAAAATGGCTGTTTTCTTTAGTTTGAAAATACTGATTTTTCTCGAAAACTTTTCTTTGAACTTCTTTTAGTAAAAACCAATTACCAGGTTTGGTGGCTACCTTCCTTACATCACATATTTATCAAAAATGAATATTTGAAATATCCAGTATTTGCGCATGCGCGAAAATGTAAAAAAATTCTTTCAAAAATATTTGAACTATTTACCATATATTTAGTGTTTTTGGATTTCTAATGATATTATGTATTGGTTTAATAACATTTTTCAAGGTTATGATACACATGTGTTTCACACTTTTGCGCATGTGCAAACTATTTATAGACATCAAAAGCGATTTGTATGCACTACCAGGCAATTCTCAGGTATTCGATGGTTAAGGCGAAAATTTGGTTAATTCCGGAGAAACATCAATTGTAACTGCAGATCAGCCACTTTTGGAAATGCCTAAGTAAATTCAGTGGGAATGGCCTGATTTGTAAGGAAATATATAAGTGTATCGTCATGTTTGGTGGATTGCACATTGAAATAACTTAATATAAAACTCTGGGTTATATATTGCTTGATAGGGGATAGACATGTCTTACTGAAGCCAATATTGCAACACCAAGAACGGCAGATTCTTTTTATGTATGTTCAAATGTACCTAGGACTAGACAGGCGCATCAGACAACTGCATGTATTTGCTTAAAAATTGTTAATTTTAGATTATGAAAGATAAACTCAGAATATATAATTATGTAATGACTCTGTGACGTTCAACGATTTAAAAGACTGGTGTAAGGAAATAGAGTCATCTCGACCAAAGTTTAATTCCTGGTGTTCAATTATAAATTAAGGACTTCTTCTGATTTTGGTATTATACTCATTTCATGAGTGAGATTTCCTTCTTTTCAAACAGTCCATATAACATGTATAAAGCATGATAGCGGATTGCTTTAGGTCTTGATCATGTAAATTATGCTCGATCGTTACCGACTCATCTCCGAGATATGACTTCCCTTCCCGAACATCACCCTCAGGTTGCAATGGAATTTGAAAATGATAATTTCACTGTACGTAAGACCAGCAAATTTCTTTCTTATTACACAATTGATCAGGCACAAAAACAGAATAATGCAATTGATGAGGGCAATGTTGGTGCCATAGGATTAACCGAAGCTCCCTTTTATACAAATGGATGATAGCTGGACCAGGAGTCAGTATACTAGAAGATTAATGTGAAAGATCTAGTGGTTTGGGTCATTCTAAAACAGACGAACGACATAATGAAGACTCTACGAAAACACAAAAAGATTTCTTTAAACAGCTTTAAAGGTTTTGCAAAACGAGTTTGGAAATTCATTTCTAAAAGAGTCGTCAGATTTGTAAAGAAAAAATACTCCATTTGGAAATTGTTGATTCGGAAACAAGTAAGATATGTAAATAAACTCCAAGATATTGGTCCACACAATACGAAGATCTGTTGAAGCAAATGCAAAACGAAGCAGAACCTGCTTTTTATAACCAAATAAAAAAGAACAACTTCCTATTTTGGCCGCAAAATGAAACTGGAAACGTCGTTGACAAAAACAAAGCTAGAGAACCTTAAAAGTGATTGCAAATCTTTTCTAGACTTTTAATTTTTTGTCACAGTAGACAGTTTTACTTGGAATATTTCTTTATCCATAGAAACCAAACTGCTCTTCCGTCTTTATCTCAGGATGTCACTTGAAATAGTGGTATTAAATCGCTGCAAATGGGTTCACTTGAAACATTCTGCGATTTGCTGATCAAAATTCGGACGCATTTATCGTTGGTGGGGCAGCAATGGTTAATTCCGGGTCACAAAGTTGGGCAAAAATATTTGATGATTATGCTAATGATGCCATACTGCCTTATATAAAATCTTGCATCGATAAGTATTCAAAAGTAGACATTGTATTTGATGTTTACTAAATGAATAATTTAAAGGCTGTGACAAGACAAAGGCAAGGTTCTTGTGCCAGATGGAAAGGTGTTGGTTCTAGTAGAACACCAATGGTATGCAGTAGTTTTCTCTGTGAAGATGACAACAAAACGAAATTGTGCAAGTTTATTGCTTGACAAAATTGCTTCTTAAGAGACTAATAAAAATGTGTATGTTACTCATGGTGAAAATATCCTTTGCAATTTCAATAAAGATACTTCCTATCTATTCCCTTGTTATCATGAAGAAGCAGCAGATACACGAATGTGTGTCCATGTTCGGCATGATTATAAAAAGTGTTGTAAAATGTAATTTTAGGTAGTACTGACACAGATGTAATAGTATCAAGAATTGCAGCAATCGCAAAATTAGGTAGAACAAATTGAGGATAGGTTATGGAAGGAATAACGAATTGATGGCTTCCTGCACGTGACATATCAAATGCGTTTGGTCCTTGTGTAGCTGCTCTTCCTTTCGTCTATTCATTTAGTGGATGTGGCACTTTGTCGAATTGTCATGAGAAAGGCAAAAGGCCAGCTTGGCTAACAATGGAAGGTTTTTCAGGTGTAAAGGACGTTTTTGTTTAGGCTTAAGTATGAAGCGAGGCACGATGTGAATTATTTGCCAGGAAGCAGAGGCATTGTAATGCAATTCCGCCTACAAGAGGTTCTTTTCCAGAGCACATCAAAAGAGAAGTATATCAAGAAGAGTTGTTTGAGCTTAGCCTGATTTATGTATTCGACAGGTACGTGTTCCATGTCATGAACACTGGGGTTGGATGAAAGAAAGAATCAATGACAGTTGGAAACCAAAATGGACTTCTTTGACTGCCGTTGCATCCTCGTGTCAGAAAATTTTGAAATGCGGAGGCGAAAATCCAGCTGTGTTGGTAACTGTAGATGCTACCGTTCTGGTCTTCCTTGTACGGGTTGTTGGATAGGCAACTATCAGATAATTATAAAATAAGCAACCTGTCTTTCTAACCAAACTAGGCATTTAAACTTAACAAAGAGTGTTAACACTTGTTAAGTTGATGGAAATTATAAAAATATTTTCTACGTATTTGCCGCCATTTTGGAACCGGAAGTCACTATTTTTCTTCATTTATGTGTTGTTTTGTCGTACTTACGAACTTTTTTTTAACGTTTTTACATTGAATTATACCTATAACACATCTTTCAAGGATTTACATCCCTTGTGAAGTTGCTTGAAAGTATAAAAATTGAAATTTTTGACTTTTTTGCCAGCATTTTGAAACCGGAAGTCACCTTTAGTTTCTTTAATGTATTGTCTAGTCGTAATGTAGGAGCTGTCCTTTACTTTTTATAAAATGTAACAATGGATTTTACATATAACACACCTTTTAAAGGATTAACGAATTATTGTCAATTTGTAATGACGCCATTTCCGAAATGTGTGGTGGCCATCTTGAAAAAAATGATTTTTTTTTCTGGCCAGCAGCGGATTTTTTTTAATTATCATTTAGTCAACCTTTATACCAAATTTCATGCTTGTATCACGATTTGCACAATTATGTCCATAATATCTCCCACTAAATTTGATACTCATTCAGTCATTGTGAAGGGCATGCATATAATCATTCGGCCAAAAATAAAGAAATTTAAATTAAGATTGAATATTTTTATAATAAAATTATGTGTACATGTGTTAATGACAGTGCTAGTGGGATATGTATCACCAGCACAATAGTCAGAACTTCTGTGTTGGCGCCATGATTTAGAGGCATAAAGAGTAACACTAGTCCGTCTGTCCCGAACGTCTCATAAAAAACGGGTTCCGCTCTTCTAACTTTAGTTTGCCTCAACCAAATACTACAAAACTTATACACACTATATAAAAGAAGCTGGTGCATGAGTGCCAATGAGAACTCTCCACAGGAGACTAAATGACACAGAAATTAACAATTATTCAATGTAGCCAAGGTCACCACACGGTCTTCAACAAATGAGCAAGATTAATGCCGCAAAGTCAGCTATTAAAGTCACCGACATGACAATGTAAAACAATTCAAACGAGAAAACAAACGGTCTAATTTATGTACAAAAAATAAACGAAAAACAAGATAGGCACAAGCATATAAAATAAGACGGGGTTAAACATGTTAGCGGGATCCCAACCCTCCCCCTTATGTGGCATGAGTGCCAATGAAAACTCTCCACAAACGACCAATTGACACAAACACTAACAACTATAGGTCATATTCAGCTTTCAACAATGAGCAAAGTCAATACCGCATATAGTCAGCAATAAAATGCACTGCAATGACATTGTAAAACAATATTCAAACGAGAAAATAAAAGAACGAATTTATGTGCAAAAAATGAACGAAAAACAAGTGTGTAACACTTAAAAAACGACATTCACTGAATTACAGACTCCTGACTTACCACAGGCACATACATTCCGAATAAGGCGGGGTTGAACATGTAAGCAGGATCCCCACCTCAACACAATATCAAATTTCAAATTTTTAAGTGTCACTTTTACTGTTCAAGAGTTATCATGTCCTTTTAAAAACAAGTGCTGACTCTTTTGTTTCCTTTCTCTTAAATAAGTCTGACTCAATCAAATGTTAGGAACCTTATACGCGATTCACATTACCCCATAACACAGATCTATTAAGTTCGATATTGGGTCCCGATGGCGTCACTGTTCATGAGTTTTTAGATGCAAAAAGTTGTGGTACGAGTACCAATGATACAAATGTCAACCCGGAGCCTTGAGATAGGAAAACTGCTAAATCTATTGTTTCCGTTCTTTAATTTTAATTTGCCTCAACCAAATGTTTTGAAACTTATTCACGTCACAAAACGGTCAAAATTACGCGAATCCTGCATCTATATGCGGAAGTTTGCTCATGTTTTTCACAAGCAGGGCCATTTGTGGTTAATAGACATATTCTACATTTATTTCAGTAATCAGCTTATTTACTTCCATTGAATTCTTCTTTAAATAGACTGAACTTGCACATTTTTTCAGGATCTCGGTGCAGTTTGGTAACAGACAGTGATATTTCAAGTTAAATGTGACCAACTTAACAAAGTGTTTCACTAGATTGAGCTCTCTGTCTAAGTGTACTTTAAAGGTTCTTAGCATTGAGTTCAGTTTATTGTTATGCGTATACCTTCTGCGTGAATTTTTATAATGTAAAAGCAGACTATCCATACCTACATGTCCATGAAATGAAATCTAAGGTAAAATGATTGAAACATTTTGCATTATCTATCACACGATGCTACTGAAGCAGTAAATTGTCTCACTTGATATTCACTGAAATTAAAGGATTTAGTTTCATCTGAACCAAACATTCTTAAAAATTTAGAATGGAAATGTGGAATGTGTAAGAGACAGTAACCATGTCAAAAGAGCAGAAAGCAGTCAAAGGCCACTAATGGGTCCTCATAGCTTACTATGCGGTATGGGCTTTGCTCATTGTTGAAGGCCGTAAGGTGACCTATAGTTGTTAATGTCTGTGTCATTTTGGTCTTTTGTGGATAGTTGTCTCATTGGCAATCATACCACATCTTTTTTTTACTTCAACAAAGCGAGAAAATCCCTCGCCCATAGTTCATATGGCCCTTTACAGTACCAATTCAAACTCCAAATCATAAAATAAACTTACAATTAAAAACATACAAGACAAACAAAAACCAGAGACTCCTGACTTGACGTCAAGGTAATCTTAGTACCAAGAGACACATCCAATATGCAAAGGTCAAGAGTCAAAAAGTCATAGTCTGGTCAAGAGATCCTTGTAAAAAAAAAACACACAACGCGGATTTTGAGAAAAGGGTCATCGTGGTACACAAAACTAACAATATATCTATATATCTATATATCTAATATATCTAAAAAGATGTGGTACGAGTGCCAATCATACCGTTAATTCTCCATTTAATTCAAACAAAATATACAAGTTTTACATTGAGGGCAAAGGTCAAGCTCACATGAAGTTTCTCGTGCCAATAGACTCATCATCTTATGACAATACATCTACATGCCACATATTCAGAAGCAAGGTCAATTGAAAATTATATTTTGAGGTCAAGGTAATATACCGAGGAACACACTGCAACATGATGACACACCCAACGTGCATACATGTAGGTCAGGGAGCTTATTCACGAAGCATCCGTTAGCTAACGGACCCGTTAGTATCTCCGTTAAGTTTCCGCTAAATTTTATTCGTATTCACAAAGCCTCCGTTAATTAACGCACCCGTTAACGTCTCCGTTAAGTGTTCCGTTAAACCTGATAACTAACGGGTACGTTGACGTACCCGTTAAACGGGCACTTTTATAGATAGTAGTATATAATTTATATGAATTGGAATTTTACAATATAAATCTTATATGAATTAAGAAATCGAATACGAAATTATTTCAATGAAAATTGAAGAACAGTCATAAAATGAAAGGTTTACAATATGTGGGTTTATATTAAATTTTTCTGATTGTTTATCCTGTAAGTTTTCTTAACCTTATATGTTTTCGCTGTAATACTAGAATGTATCAATCATAAAATATTAATGATTGTAAACACAAAGAATTTAAAAGATTACGACTCCTGACTCTGTTCTTGAGACCGTTTTTTTTTTATAGATAGGACCCATTGATTTCTTATTATATCTGCAGGACTGTGGTGAAGCGTTTTCCAAACAGAAACTTATCATTTATTTATTATTTAAAATGAAAAATGGCTAAATCTGATCAACAAAGTACTAGTAATCTGTTTTTGTGACTTATGAAGAAAATATGACATTGCCCTTCGCTAAATTACAGTTACAAACTAGAAAAAGGTCAGTTTTTAGGCCAAAGAGTATCTTCTTTGCTCTATCACATTTTCCTTGAGAAAAAAAACAGTAAAAATGTTTCGCCCCATTAATCCGGTTGGTGATCTACATACAGGAACTACTTACCGTATTTTTTTGTTATCTATTTTTCGTTCTGAACATGTATGAACTATTTGCCACTGGATGTAAATAAAACTATAAACCAAATTCCCTTTTTAGCGGAGTGATTATTTTTATAAAATAACTAACTTCAAGTCACAAGTTATAGTAGCAAAGCAAAATCTTTCAAGATTGTCGAGTGACTGGTTGTCGTGTGCCGTATTTTCATAGGATCTTGTCTTTTTCATTTAATTCTTAATACTACACGCATGTACGTATATATCTAAAAAAAAAAAAAGTCTGTCACATAGCTTGCAAGTGCTTCCCATGTTATTAGGGATGTCAGTTAGTAATTTTGTTATAAAGTATGCGTTTATGACTTCTCTTGATGGTCTAGCGAACTTCCAGAAATCAGGGACTTTGACCGAGAGGTGAATATTGAAAAAAAAGAAGTATTCGACGAGTCCATTCATCAGTTTGTACTTTGTCTACCGTATTATTCACTATTATTTTCGAAGATTGATTTGTAGTGAAAACACCATCTCGCATAAAGATAATCACATATTCATGAATATTATATTTGTATAAGATATCCATAATTTCTTGAACGAACCCATAATGTTTACGTTCAGTGTCAATAAAATAAGGGTACAGGCGCACAAGAAATAGTTTTTTCGTTAGGAATTTATCATTAAGACTACAAAGCTTTTGTAAGAAATATAACTTCTTCATTTCTATAGTTGAAGTAATAGGATGGAGTCCTAGTATACTTTGACACATATCCAACCTAGTTGAAGTTTGCAAGTCTAAAATACGCTTAACTATAAATTGCTGACAGGGCTGTAACTAGCCTCTTCTAATAGTGAGGCAAAATATATTTGCCGAGCGGAGCGAGGCGAAATGTTTTTTGGCGAGGGGTCTGGGGGCCACTCAAGATTGTGCCGTGATTCTGAGCGTTTCCCGGACTCTTTCAGACATTTATTTTTTCGGCAATATCTGGTCTCAAAGCAAAAACTTAGATTCATTGTAATTTAAGACTTTTAGGTTTTATGGACAACATTAAAAGACCGATATGTAGGATAAAGCCAAAATCGTTATTCTCATAATCATTAATACCGGATCTGTCTGTCTGTTCTTATCTTGTATTGTGCTTAGACTTATGTGATTTTTGTATGACTAGATTTAAATATAGGGACAGTGCAGTATTATAATTTAAGTACAAGTACTGCTTATGATTCTTTTATAGTTGAAGACCCTCCAGCAACTTTGACCATTGATCATTAGTATTTTTTCTATGCATTGTTTTTGTGTGCGATTAGGTTTCGTGCACATTTACTCCATAAATCTTTGTTTCTGTTAAAGGGTCTGAACTAATGCGAGCTCCAGCAACTCCTAACAGTCCAGGACAAACTTGTTAAAGCCTGTAATAATTATCGTAGGCTCACAGATGAATACCTAGACTTTCTGAAAAGGATCAGAACATAGGAGAGTCAAAAAGAAATTGATGCATGTAAACTCTCTTTGGATTTTCGTCTGTCAAAAGTGGAACTTGTTATGGAAAAACTACACGAGCATCGCCTCCCCCTAACTAAGGCCAAATCAACTAAAACAAAGACTTTAAGGGGTAAGAAAATCTCACGCAGCGGTAGCTCTAACGTATCAGATAAACTTCCTGTATCAACTGTTGTAACGGAAGTAACAGGACCTCAAAAGAAAAAACAAATTCCTGTTAAGATCGAGCTGAGTCACGAAGCACCAGTGTTCGTGACATTCGTGGCATCGAACTTGCTGTCACAGACATCTGCTGTCTTGCCTTCCGATAACAAGTCACCAGAGTTACCTTTTATCCAAGATCTGGGATTAGTAACCGGCATACAAAAACTAGGCCTTTGGCACTCACACCACATCTTCCTATATCTACTTTCAGATAAGAGCCCTACTGAACACCAAAAAACAGGGTGTCAAAGAAGCGACCCCTGTCTTACGCACAAAACAAGACGTTAAAGAAGAGATCCCTGTTTCACACGAAAAACAATACGTAGTAGAAGAGATCCCTGTTGCACATCAGCAACAAATCAACCTTACATCAGAGATAACTAGATTCCTCTTACGCAAGGACCTGCTTTTCTCCCGATTAACAAGCTTTAACGATCGGGCAGAATCCTTTCATACTTGGAAAGCAAGCTTCAGGAACGTGACTGATGAGTTACAAGTCTCTGACTCAGAACAGATCGATTTACTGATCAAGTGGCTCGGTCCAGAGTCTGCTAAACACGCCATTAGCAGAAGAGCGTCGAACGCCAATAATCCTACTATAGGTATACAGAGATTATGGAAGAGGCTTGACGAGCGGTATGGTGCCCCAGAAATGTTGGAAGCCTCTCTCATGAGTAAACTCTTCAACTTAAATTTTAACGGACGTACCCGTTAACGTCTCCGTTAACTTAACGGGTCCGTTAGCTAACGGATGCTTCGTGAATAAGCTCCCAGGAGTCAAAGTCTGATCAAATGTTCCATGTAAAAAATACACACAGCAGTCTTGCACGAAAGCTCATCATGGTACACGTAACAATGTCTTATGTCATGATGCACTACACATGCAAAATATTGAAAACCTAGGACAGAGACAGATAAGACATATAACTAAACTCAATTGAATGGTACTTGTATTGCAGGTCACTACAATTGCATTCAACAAAGAATATAAATTCTCGCAACAATGCAAAGTTAAACCCGTCTTTCACTAAAGTTTGAGCAGGATTCTTTGCAATATACCCTTGCGTTAAACAATGGAAATTAACACTGTATATTTATATAAACTATCAATCTTGTAAAATACTAAATAAAATGTATTTAAAAAAATTAAGAATCATTATCATTCTCCATATTGCTACTTCTAAAATCGTTTTGGATTTGTTCTTTTATCATTCAAGCAGTCTTCATTTCTAATCAAGTGTACAATTTCCAACTTTGCAAAAAGATTATTTGTTTGTAGAGATAAAGTACTTTTTGATAAGGTAGAGATGATATAAAAGTAAAATCACAAAAATACTGAATTTCACATAAATGATCATTTATGACTGGTCAAGACTCCAAATGTAGAAATTAATTAATTCCGATCTTATGTTAACAATCTGCTGTCTGGTCATCTTATCTGCAATTCAATTTTAATAATTACAATAGTTTTTGTTTGAAAAATGTAATTATAATGAGGTTTTTTTAAAAGCGTCATGTTGGCGTTAATTGATTGTCTATAGAATGGAATACAGACTAAAGGAAAACAATCTCATTCATCTTAATGCCCGCGTCACACTGTCCCGATTTTTATATGCGATGGACACTCGAATGCGAAAATTGTAAGTTCGTACGAAGTTGGTCCCGATCTCGTTAAAATACCAAAAAAGTGACCGAAGCAAGTACGATGAATAACGAAGTCTATACGATGGTGCCGAAATTATATACGATAGCAAAAGATGGACAGACGAAGGTTAACCGAAGACGGGTATTTAGGCTTCATATCTCAGCCGAAGCCTACACGATGGATCACGAAGGCTAGCGATGGATTACGAAGGCTCCACGTTGGATTACGATGATGGCGCGATGGCCATACGATGTCTAAAAGATACGAAAAGAATTTCGACAACATATCGTTTCTGTACAAGTCTGCCATGCATGGCGGGAAATCGATCTTTTTGTCTAATTCTTATAAAACTTAGTTTATTATCCCCTCGCCTACTACATGTAAGTTGCGTGTAGATAAAATTGTTATTGACACTCTAGAACCAATATGCTCAAAACTTGGTATATGGTGTTACTCGTTAAGAATATCTTAAGCGCTATTGACTTTAAAGTTCAAAGGTCAAGGTCACAGTGGTAGTTGTAAAACAAGGCAATATCACCCTTGTGGACACTCTAAAACAAATATGCTTCAAAAGATTTTAACCACATTTGGTATATTGTTCCTCCTTGTAATGATCTGACATTTTTTACGTTCACGGCCAAAGGTCAAGGTCATGCAGATGGACTTGTTTTTTCTCCTTGAAATAGCATAATACACAGGAAATTGGTTGCTCATTTTTTACCTGCTGGTTCTAAAGACAATATTAAAGGTATTTCCAGTTACTGAATGTTTTGGTTGATTTCTAAAAAAATAGTTTATGTATCAAATATGCATATTCAATTTACCATTTTCTGCATGTGTCATATACAAATATAGTGTCCATATTTGTCCCCAATATATTACATACGAGGGGATGTCACGCTCGGCATCGCCTTGTTTGAATTGTAAAATGTGTGAACTAGTCTGAATAATCACCCATTATTAGGTCCATGTTTACTGATCTATCTTAAAGGTAAGGTAATGGGTTCGTTGATCCCTTTTATTCAAAAAGAGCTCTTTCCAGGATAATATCATAATAATATAGACTAAAGGAAGGATGTGGGGAAAGCAACAAATGCGGCAAAATATGACATATAAAAAACAAAATGGTAATGGAGTAAACATTCGTGTGACAACAACTCAGACGATACATAAAAAATCAGAATAATGAAGAAAAAGTTGGTTTCCCTATATACGTGTACCTGCAGTGTTGGTGTACGAGGCGCGTTTATGATTTTCATTATGTTACTTGATAAGAAAAATTGACAAAAAATAATATTTTACTAGTAAAAGTAAATCCTGAGCCTGTAATAGCTGCTCTTCTTGTTCCATTTGAATTAATAGAAACAACGCTGTCGCCTTTCTTGTTCTCATAGAATCATATGATATGAGCTCCATGTTTTGTGAAAGTCTTTCTTAACTGTCGTATTAGACTGACCAGTGAATATCGCGCATGGCACTTTAAATGTATTTTAGCGCGAAAATTAACTTACATTTAGCTGGATTTATTGCCGTCGTAGTTCCATCTTGTCGCCTTCGTACTTTTATTCGATGGCAACACGACGGAATTACGAGGTCTTCACGAAGTCGTGTTGCCATCGTAAGACCTTCGGGTATCTTCGTGATTCATTCGTGTAGACATCGTAATGTCAAAACTGCCCGATGGAAACGATGGAAACACGAATGCAATACGATGTGCAAAGATGCATTCCCGGTGACATTACGATGGTGAGGATGGTGAACCGAACTCAATACGAACCCTTAACATCGGACACACCTTCGGGGATTTTTTAACATGTTAAAAAATTTAGAACCCTTCCCGAAGTTGTCCCCGAAGGCTAGAAAAGTGGCCGATGGTTCTACGATGGTTAAAGATGGCACTACGAATATCCAGATCTGAATACGATCAGTCCCGATTTTAAAAATTTCCATTATCATGTTGCCATCGGCGTAAAAATCGGGACAGTGTGACGCGGGCATAAAGACCAAACAGCCTATTGTTTATGCGCATCATCTAGCGCAACTTGGTAGTGACATAAAAGCTCTATGACGTTGTTTCTAGCAATGAAAAAACGTCAAATTATAACGTCCTATTTCGCGTTTTTCACGGATTCCAACATGGTGTACGCTTAAAAATACGTCTCCCAAGTAAAGAAGAATTAAGCGTCGAGCTGATATCTTGTGGAAATTTAACACAAATGGACACAAAAGATACTACACTATATTTAACCTTCGTTCTAATAAAAACAATAAAATATAACTTTTGATCTCTACTTTTTTGCGGCGATCTGCATTTCATTTTTTTTATTCTTTCATTTTGTCTTTCATTTGCGCCGATTGTGTACAGGTTACCGGGGTTATTAGATAGGTGAAAGTTATTTTTATGTCCAATTTATGTTTTCTGGTCTGTGCGGCCGTTCGTTCGTTCGTTCGTCCGTCTGTCCTGCTTCAGGTTAAAGTTTTTGGTCAAGGTAGTTTTTAATGAAGTTGAAGTCTTATCAACTTAAAACTTTTAAAATACACATGTTTCCTATGATTTGATCCTTCAAATTTTAATGTCAATTTAAAAAAATAAAATAAAATTGAGTATTCAGAAGGTCAGGCCGATAAAAAAAATTATTCCTAGAAGTTTTGACATACTGGCAACGTATGCATGTAACTAATGTCTGGATGATTCTCGTAGAATAATGTCCGATCTTGAAGTTAAAATTTATTTATACTGCTTATTTGACAAAATCTTATAATTATGACAAAGGGTCATTGTCGTTTGTCATTTGTTTCATTTCAATTTGTCTTAAGAAGAAATGATAAACATTTCGCCTGATCTCACTGAAGCTTACAGCTAATTTCCTACTGTATGTAGATCATCACTTTAGTTAGTTGCTTGCTTTGTTGGTATATTTTGTTAATGTTCAAAAAAGATGTCATCTTAATTACAAAGCTTGAATAAACATTTATACAAACAAAGCAAGGAAGCTAACCAAAGTTTTACCCTACATGCAGTAGGAAATTAGCTGTTAGGCAAAACATATAAAATAGTTGTAAATTTAACTTATGACAAAAACAATTGCTCCAAGAATAATATCCAACATAAAATCTCTCCCTTTCATTTATCTAAAACTATGACTGGAAAGATTGAAAACAAATTTCGATTTTCAATTCCGGCAACAACCTTGTCTTTTTTTTAAATTTACAAAATTAGCAATCTAGATTTATAATATTTTATCCTGTTTTCAACAGAAAATGATTTCTAAATTAATTTTTGAACTAAAAACTTTTTGTATTTTATATTTACTGTCTCGTTTTTTCAAAACATCGTCATGTGAGGTAGTTATAACAGGGATTGTATTTCATGATAGATGTATAACGTTTTAAAAACAAAAACTTTAATTTATATGTTATACCTATAATTTTAATTTCCCTATATCTTAAATATTCAGAAATAATGACTTCACAAACTAGATGGAATAATTTCTATACGTTCGTCTTAGTCGGGAAATATAATGGCATAAAGAAGTCCGTCCATGCTTTTGTGTGTCCGTCTGTCAACAGTAGCAAATGAGTTCGTTACGGCAAACTTCTGAAATTGACGCGAACAAAAACACACACATATAGTCTGATATAGTCAAATACTCTGTAGTTAGCCAGTGCCATCTTTCACTTATTTTCAATAATTTTGCTAATGAGGGACAGAGGACAAAAAACAGACTTTCCTAACAAAAGCGGCGAGAAAGGTTATTTCAAACAATTTTCCATTCCGACGGATGGGGTTTCTGAAGGTAAATATTGTGCGGCAACAACATCATAAGATCTAATACTGACACATGCATTTAATCTCTTGTATTACCGGATAATTAAGTAGGTAAATAGAGTTGTTATTCTTGGAAATTTAAATGTGGGTTTCAAACGTCCAATTTGCGATTTTTTTTCAAAAAGTGCGCCAGCAAGGGAAGTTTGTACTATGACGTCAGATGCGATGTTCTGAAGAAAGACAACTCTTTTCTTCAAAACGAACAAGAAAAAAACATGAAAATTTCTCATAACTTTTTTGAAAGGTCGGTGACATACACTTTTTTTGGCTTTATTTTGAAGAGTACACGTGGCACTTTCCTTCTTGAAATTATTATAAAGAAATCACTGGTAGATATTTTTTGATACTGGAAACATTTTTCATTTTTACGTTTTATTTTTGGCGGGAATGAAATAAATCATATTTTTAAAGATCAAAACAATATGAGGCTTAAACTTTTGAACATGTATTTGATAGATACACATCTACTGTTTAACGTGAAACAAGAATTATGCTTGTAGGTTTGATATAAAGGATTTTTTGAGAGTTTAGATAACCAGCAAATATTATGCTAAAATTCTGGAAAACACGAAACTGAGGTGACCCTTAATTTTTTTCATCATATTTTGTTCCTCAAGTCATGAATTACCTTTACACAAAATTTTAAGGAAAAATCACTGGTAGAAATGAATAGGCTGTTTTGTCAGGATTTTGTTGAAAAAAATAAAACTGTCGATAATATCCCTTATTTTAACTGCAAAAATGATGATACCTCTATTTTGAAATATTTGCCGTTGTATATATAGTTTCAAACTGCTCATTCAAAAGTAAAATCACCAAAATACTTAACTCAGCGGAAACTTCAAAAAGGAAAGTCACTAATTATAATCAAATGGCAAAATCAAAAGCATCAAACTAATGGATAACAAATGTCATATTCCTGACTTAGAACAGCTATTTTCTTATATATAAATTGATTGATTGAAGGTGTCAGACCACCAATTAAAAATCCTTATCTGTTCAACCAAATTTTGCAATTTTCACAGCTTTCTAAATATTTTACCTTAAGTTTAACTTTATAGAAACCAGGTATATCCTGAATTGTACATGTATCAGCTTTCTACATGCCAATTTTCATCATACCTTTAAAGCCTTCTAACAAAATAACTGACCTTCAAACAGAGGTACTCAAAAAAAAAAACTGGTTTTCTGGAAATCTAAAATTAGTATACATGGAGCGCATTAATCCTCAATTTTTAATGCAAACTCATATACAAGTAAATTTTGGCTCAAAATGATCTTAGACTAGATATATTTCTCTTTCACCAAAGGTTTCATTTCTGCAAATTTGTTGGTTAGTTTAAGTAAACAAGGACATCAAAAGCACTATTTTGTGTCAGAGTAGGGCTTCTTTTACATACGTTCTAAATTGGAAGAAGTAATTGGTGGTCTGACACCTGACTTAAGTTTTAAAGCTAGCTAAACCTGTCACTTGTATGACAGTCGAATCAAATTCATTATATTGACAACGATGGATAAACAAAAAAAATCCAGACACAATAGGTAAAAATGTCAAAAATAGGGATAGAGCAGTTTGTGTTATCATCAAATTGTCTATGCTGTGTTTTGTATACAGTTTATTTCTAATTTCTTTTTTCGAATTATGAGTTTCAATTTCACTCCATCGTTAGCCTATTATGTACTCAAATATTACATTATACTGTAACCCCCAAAAACCTGACTATTTTGTCAGTCTAAATATCCTATAATGGCTTACTATTTTTATGTTTCGGAAATTGCATCATTTTAAAGTAACTTGTCCTTCAAACGCTGTGGTTGTCTTTTAGATGACAATGTTCACAGTACAGTCAGTGATTTATGGTGATACTTCATTTGATATCATGGGAAGTTCATCTTGAAACACTTGGTTTAAGTCACTGTAAATGATAACGGAATTTGATGAGACTGTCAACAAAGTGAGAGGTTTAGCGCTATTAGGTTTAATCCACCATTTTCTACATTTGAAAATGCCTGTACCATGTCAGGAATATGACAGTACTTGTCCATTCCAGTTCAGTATTTTTGTGATTTTACTTTTCACCAGATGTTTGAATAAAGTATTTGGATCAATAAATATTCAAACCTATCAAAATCAGCGACCGATTCAATGTCATATCCATAACACCTATTTTAAATTAAGGAATATTTAGACCTCATGCAAAGCTTTGAGTCCTTGTCCCACTTTAGCTAAACTGTTTGTCCATTTCAAATAATGCTAAACACTTCATTATTTTGTTTTTCAAATATTATGGCCTATATGAAACATATATGGTCAAAACGCCCATCTGGCACAAAAAAAAATGGTACCGTTAATGATGTTTTTCAGTAAATGTACTCTACTATATATGTTGTCTGCGAATAATCTCTATAAGTGAATTGTACTGAAATTGTGCATTTATGACATATCATTGTGAAATGATTGACAGATAACTTTCCTTAAATCACCTTTTTATGTCATTTACAGGATAAAATGTTCTTAACATTAACAAGCTTTCAGACATTGCTTATATCAGGAAATGAATGTTTTGTTTACTTGTAACCCATATGTGGGTGGATATCTAAAAGTATACAATATTTAAATGATCATAGATTCACTAAACCCTTTGTCTGTTATTCAAATTATTACTGAGAGACTTATATGTACATCATAACTATTTTGTAATGCAGTCGACGTGCTGATTTAATTTTTTAAGGTTGTAAGGTAAATGTAAATTTGGAATACACTTGATATGACTGTGCTTACATTGAATTAGGTTAACGCACTTCAGCTTTGATGTCCCATTCTGCTATACATTTTGTCATTTTCGATTGTAATAACTCTTCAACGTTTTTATTAGGTTTTGTATGTCCTTATATTTTCGCCTCAATAATTACTAAAAAGACATTGTTAATTCATCGTATGGAGCATCTGGTGCAGTAAAATTGTACATTTTATTAATCATCCTTCTGAGTATTTTTAGAGTATTTTAAATCATTTATAACGAATAATTGTGGATTCATGTCTATAGGAATTGAGTTGAAACCGGGTTTTGGTTGCTGTTTATCTCATTCAATATTTAGTATTTGCATATATTTTTTTTTTTTTTTTGGTACAGTTTTATGTCTTTTTGTCGTTTTTTTCTGCTTTTTTGTCACGTCTGTACTGTATCTCTTTTTCCATTATGAGTTCAGATTGATATCCATATCTTTTATGTTTACATACCATAGTCTGTTTGTGCTTGTCCCAAACCAAGAGCATGTAATTTAGTGGTTGATTGGTAGTTGTCTGTCAAACTTGACTTTCATTTCTTGGTCTGTAAGATGCTAATGTTTTTGTTGGAATTGTTTCATTTGCTGGAATGATGGTTCCATCTAAAGCTGAAAATGATTAACTTAATGTTGAATACAATAGGTAATAAAACATCGAATATTCAACAAGGAATATACTTCCCAATATACTCGTTCTTTAATCTTTCGTGAATACGTTTCTATTTGACACTTATGCTATATCTCTTTATTACATATTAACTGCATCTATGGTACCTTTAAATTGAATTCAAATCTGAAATTTTAAGTGAGACATACATATCTATATAGCGTAATATCAAGTTAAAATATTTTGTGTCATGCTCATTTCCTTGAGAAGTATACCTCATAAAAAAACAATGCGCGAACAGTGAGTTCACATAGAAATTCTGATATCTTGTTGAATTGAAGTAACAAAGATGTTGTCCACACACAAAAAGCATCTTATTGATTAATTTTCACGGAAACTCTCTGTATTTTTCCCTTCTAGAAAGGAACTTGATATCTGATTGATGTGAAACATTATTACATATGCTTTTAAATTGTAAGTTTAGAACGACAAATAATTGTGTGCTGGAAGGAGATGACTTAGTTTTTTTAAACTGGATAGCGAAATATATTACTTAGATACTCTTACAGATCTTATGACTATATATTTGAGCTATGACAGTAGAAATATTAATGGTATCTCAATTTCGGATTAGATTTCTTTTTGTATAATACAATTGTATGTCCACTCGAGGTGAGATTCTAACACAAACAAATGATTTGGCTCGAAACACACATGTGTAGTTTTAGTAATTTAAGTAATGAAGAAAAGTTGTTATTTATGTTTCATGATGATAGAGTTTGTTATTTTACAGCCAAAATCTGCCATGAAGTACTTTTTAAGAGAAAGTGTATTTTATACTCGTAATAAGTGTTTATAATGTTGTTTGTTTTCTTTTGTGTAATTGTTTTTAATAGTATGGTATTTTATGCTAAGATATATTGATATATGTAATAGATGTAATATAATTGTATTTTAATCTGTGTTTTTACAGTCTCTCATAGTTTAAATCTCGGTCTATTTCTTAAATTTAATAATATTCTTAAATACTTTTGATTTTTTAACCCTGTATGCTAACATTCCCAGGAAAATTTTATAATTGTTTGTACGCACATTGAACGACAAATTTATGTGACGTATAAAATTTTCTGACGTCAGACACTCAAATCAATAAATGTGTTCGTAGATAGTAGATGTTTTTGTGTTCTGTTAAATTGTTCCTCTTAAAATTGTTAAACGATGATGACTGATGTACCCATATTTTGACTATTATATTTATTGTGTCTGTTTATTTAACCCTCTTGCTGCCGACCGTTTTTCAAGGTTGCATTTCATATGCCGGAAAATACGACAGCTCAACGTCTGTGACGTAACATCCCAAACAACAACGTCATTCGATATATGACGTCACGACAAAATGACCACTACATTTGGGACCAATTGGAGAAAAACATAACCCTGTTTATTCTTCCGTATTTTAATTGAAAGAGATACAGCATTGATAAGAAGCTTGCATAAATTTATCCATGGACATATGTGTCCCTCCGGCACTACTGGTTTGGACATATGTGTCCCTCCGGCAGCAAGAGGGTTAACGCATCAATGTAAAAATATTGGAAATTGATGAGACTGTCATTAAAGTGAGAGGGTTAGCGCTATAGAACCAGGTTTAATCCATTTGAAAATGCCTGTACCAAGTCAGGAATATGACAGTTCTTGTCCATTCGTTTTTGATGCGTTTAGTTATTTTATTTTGCCATGTGATTATGGACTTTCCCAATTGATCTTCCTCTGAGTTCAGTATTTTTGTGATTTTACTTTTTCATAACTCTTTTTAGAGTGGCTCTTTTATAAATTGTTAATATTATATTGTGTTGTATATCAAATGTTTTAAAGAGGTGAGACTCTAATAAATTATTTGTTTGTTTGTTTGTTTTTTGTTAAGCTTAACTAGTCCTGTTCAAACACCATTGTTATAGATAAAACAAATACCACTTACTAGTTGTGTTCGTCCAAAGCTCTTTAAACCTTCATCAGTAACGCTAACACTTAACATTTGAGAGCCAAGGACTAAATACTTAAACGCAAAAAGGGCTATGTGACCAAATACAACGTAAACAGTAAGACTAATTTATCTAAGGTTAACTTGTCTATGGGAGCTAAAATCTTAGTAAACCAGTCTTTCACTTATAAATTGAGTAGGGAACCGAATGCAGGGTTGAAATACAGTTGACTCTCTATGCTTTTTAATAATTAATCAGGATGATTTGAGTATGGAGCAAGTGAAATTATTTTTTTTCTTTAAAAATGGCAACAATTCGTACGTTCCATGTTAAAAATAATAGGGAAAAACAATAAAATAAAATATGATCAACCGTAAAACGCAGTAAATTTAGAATAGGTAAGACTTTAGAGTATAATAAGTGCGAACAGAACACTTGCCAGAAAGTAAATGAATATTAAAGTACTAACTGCCAGTAAAGGATTAGACAGGAAAGCATTATTTATATTTTCATGTAAATAGTAACTAAAAGAAAGATAACTGGGATCAATCATAGTTCATAAATATCCATACTAATTCCATAAGAAATCAGACGAAACTGTTGAAAGCCTTCAAAAACAAAGTGGTTATGAGAAGTGATCTAACGAACACAAACTTCAGTAATATGAATTACCTCAACACTTTGTCTTCTTTAAAAACATAAAAATTAACATATTTAATAATACCTGACATCCATTTGTCTATAAAAAAAACTTAAATAACTCAAATACTGAACTCCGGGGAAAATTTAAAACGGAAAGTTCATAATCGAATGATAAAACGCATCAAACGAATGGACAACAACTGTCATATTCCTGACTTGGTACAGAAATTTTCAAGTGTAGAAAATGGTGAATTGAACCTGGTTTCATAGCTCTAAATCTCTAACTTGTATGACAGTCGTATCAAATTCCATTATATTTATAACAATGCGTCAACAAAAAAGACATAATAGGTATACAGCCACCAACACCGTGTTCTAATCTCAAGTTTTGTTTTTCTAACTACAAAAATATGGAATATTATTTTTTTTTTTTGCAAATTTCATTTATCGAAACTAGTTACAAACCTGAACGAATATTTTCAAGATTAAAATTTCTGGCCATGACCTTTAGATAAAATTTCACCAAAATAAAAGACACGACAGCCAAATGATCAATATAGATTAATTGAAGCATGCAGTTATCATGATTTTTTATCTTAATATAGCAATTATATGCATTGCTTGGCGGCAAAAAGTGTATATTTATGTTTTCAATATCTATTGACCAATTACTGATTTGATTCTGTTATTACACACTTTTTAAACAAATTACTACCCTTTGTCAACCGTAGACTGGTTCTTTGCCGGACAAAAATGCAAAGTATGATGAATTGAAAGTGATGTATCGGTTGTTTAACTAATGTTTTATGAAAAATAATTTCTGATGTCAAAAGTTTTTAGCTAAACAACAAATTAATGTAATTAAAAGATTTGAAAACCTTAAAGATTACTCAAATTACGCACTGGTAAATTTGCTCCTTCTGTTAGCTCTCTATTGTAAATAAAAATTAATGTCCTTCATAAGGGAGACAACTAAAAAAGGGATCTCTAATTACAGGGTCGATAACAGGAATTGGAAAATGGACTATTGCCTTGCCTTCTCAACACTAGAGTGTTTACATATGTCATACAGTTATGTTTTCCCATTTTGTGTTTAGTCCTTGCTTTAAGCTGGAGTCACACATTCACGATTTTTACTGCTGTCCTTGAACGGACCATTCTCGATTAAAATTTGTCAAAAGTCTGATCAAGATCTTGTGAATCGTGGATGGAAATTCAAACTTTAATTAAGATTAAAAAAAAATTTTTTTTAATCACGACAACAATCAGATATTGTTCAGGAAGCGTCGATATTCAACTGTTTTCAAGCGAATTTATCCCGATTATCCCTTTCTCAATCCGCTTTTAATCCGATTTGTATCTTTCGCCTGGTAAAATTCGACCGAGTCTGTAACGACTGCGTCTCGATTCTACCGAATGTTATCCGACAGAGATCAGACAGTGACCAGACAGTGAACCGACGCTGACGGAAGTTATCCGTTCGAAAACAGTCGGCATACTTGGGATGATCAGGTACTGTCGGAACGTAATCCTATCACGGTCCACTCTGTCGCATTGGAACGGCTTTGTCTGGTCTCAGTCGTATTGTGTTGTGTAATTGTCGGGACTCTGACGTTGGTATCATCGACGAATTTCGTATTAATAACGGGACTGTTCCGGAATGGGTTCGGCAAAAACGGTTCGCAATCGACAAGATCTGGATGCAATCTGGACTCAATCGGCAGAAAAACAGCAATGAAAAATTTCTCCAGATCATTCCCATTTCACAGGACACCGTCAAGTATACACAGAACATTGTAAGGATTTTGATCCGATACAGCAGAATCTGTCACGACATAGGCACGATTGTAATCCGACTAGAAACAATCGGCTGAGTTTCCCCGAATGTTACGGGACGCACCTAACTGTCGGGGTGCTTCGCCGAATTCTTCGGATCCCTCCGGACCCGTAGGAATTTTGATACGAACTTAAACGACTGCGTTCAGACAATAAAAGGACATTCCATATAATTGAGGATAGTAATCCGACATTTTCACTTTTCGAGTCGTATCGCTGTCTGATCTCAAACGGGTGCAATAATCGGCAATGTGTGAACCCCGCATTAACGACAAGGACTAAATACAAAATGGAAAAAAAACAACATTTTAAGTTTATTTTAATGTAATGATTATTGATACAAATTGTCAAGTAAAGCCTTGCTTCTAAAATCAAATATTACAAAAGACGATTGAATATTCTTCTCACATGGTCACTTGCTCAAACATAACTTAAATGTTACGGGTAAACTTTATGACAAAGAACATCTCTTATTTTTTAAGACGTTCTCGGACGGCATCTTAACCTTTAAAAACGTTAACGTTATTTGTATGCGACTGTCATACAGCCTTTGGATGGTGTAAACTTGCCAAAAAAAGTATAGGTATAATAGTGTATGGCATGCGGTGCAATGATAGAAGGTGTCCTACGGTGTATTGTGTAAAGGGAAGAGTGTAATGGTGTATGAGGAATGATGTGATTGTGTAATGTGAATATAAAGTGTAGTTATCAAAGTTTAAAACTATGCAAAATAGTTTGTGATCAAAATTAGTTTTTGTAAAAAAATAAACCATTTTGTAGTTGTACGCTTTCTTTTAAATTAAATTGCATTATTGGTAATTTTGGATGGTGTAGATAGAAAGTTTAAGGTGTATGGTGGAAAGGTGTAAATTGTATGGTGTATGGTATTTTGGTGTATAGTAAATAGTGTAATGGTGTATGGTGTTAGTGGGAAGTCAAGTTTATACCACCAAAGGACTGTACAAGTGAGAGGTTTAGCTATTGACAAAACAAGATTTAATCCACCATTTTCTACATAATGCCTGTACCAATAGTCAAAGGAACCAGGATTATAATTCAGTACACCAGACGCGCGTTTCGTCTACATAAGACTCATCAGTGACGCTCATATCAAAATAGTAATAAAGCCAAGTCAGGAATATGACAGTTGTTGTCCATTTGTTTGATGTGTTTGAGATTTTAATTTTAGTCATGTGATTATGGACTTTCCGTTTTTGTTTTTCCTAGGAGTTCAGTATTTTTGAGATTTTGCTTTAACAAATTTCTATAGTGACATGAATATCAAGAGTTGCATCCCGTTTATCATTTGACTATTCGAGGCATTAAACTGATTGGAGGTTTATTTCACTAGTCTTCCATTAAGACCATTATTGTTTTTTGGTTTGTCTAAATTTTGTGTAAGCTTTTGTCATCAGATAACAGTAAGACAACCGAAAATCAAGTAAATTTGACCAACCTACGAAAGAATGATAAAACTAATGATGCCAAAACATTGAAAGAAATACATTTTTTAAATAGGTAATAACGCTACTTTTTAAAATGTTTTGCCAACATGCTGCAATAACAAGTTATGGTAATGCATTTCAAGTGCAATCTAAATTAGTCGTAAATGTCGCTAGAAAACCTGATAAACTATAGACCACCTACATGTCAGAAAAGTAGGACATTATTTCCTACATAGATAATAATTGTATTGTAATGAATCTTGAATCGTTCAACCTTAAGGTATGTGTTTTGGATATTTCTTTATTGTTTTTATTGTTTTTATGTCGTGTCTAAAAACTACCATCGCAATGTGTAAAGACTTTTAAAATTATATATTGTACTCTTCACTTTCCATTCGCAAAGTAGACTTGGTCTATTATTTAGATTAAATTAATAACAAAGGCCGTCAACAGTCACACAGTTACAGACAATATGAAGTCGTGCAATCTTTAAGAGTTGAACGAGTTGACATAAATCAGATCACACTTTGAGACAGGTAGATATATGATTACTTTTAAATGTAGTTCGCCAACACAGAAACAATTTACAGGATATTTTATCATGAAATGTTAATATGTTTATGTAAATAATTTATAAAATACATATACTACTGAGCAATTTTGTAGATGTAAAGTTTACAGACCATCAACATACATGTAGTTATTATATAAACACTGTCGTTTTCTCCATACTTGCAACTTGAATATTAAACTGGATACGGGTCAGACTGTTACCCATTTTCCTTCTTCGAAGTAATGTATAAAGATATGTGATAAAATATATTTCAAATAATTCAAAAATACATTTTAACTGTTTTTTTTCTTTCTTAAATGTATTGTTTTTACCATTTCTTTTTAAGAAAATAGATGCTTAAGATAATTTGGAAACTCTTTAATTGATGAAGTTTTTTTTATCTTCTTTAATAAGAAGCTGGAGTAAGATGATGAACGTGTTGTATTTCTGTGTATGGATATCCGGGTTAATCGGCCAAGGACAAGCTTCTTGTGAATTTACACCCAATGTATCAAAAACATGTTTAGACTTTTGGACGTTCACTGATATGACATATGGTTGCCTGAATGTAAAGGACAATATGGAGTTTTCTGGACTAAGAAAAATTGTTGATGGAGAACATTTTATAAGTGTTAATACTACAGACATGACTACAGGGGTAAGTGGGGATAATTGATACAAATTGACAAAAAAACACATCAATAAAACAATTCTTGTATAGAAGAAATTACAGTATGGGTTCCAAAGACATTATGATGAAGTTGACTTAGTAATATTTACACACAACGAAGACCTAATTCAACATAATCTAACACGTTCATGTATAACTTAATGACTGACTGAAAGTCCTTAATTTATATAGTATACAAAAAACAAAAAGGAATAGAAAACATGTAGTCAAATAAATCAATTAGAAAGAAGAATATCATAAAACTAAATAAGATATTAACTAACAAATATTATAGGCAACTAAGTGGAGAATCTATAATGGATAAAAATGATATGTTACTTAAAATGAACATGTAAAGTTAATTTTATAGAACATTATAACAGTATGGGTTCGAAAGGCTGACGGACATTGTACAATGAACTGCTGTGGTAAGTGTTGAATCAATTACTTGTTTGTGTTAAAAGAAAGTGGATACAATATAAAAGGCAAAATGTGGTATGATTGCCAATGAGACAACTCTCCACAAATGATCAAAACGACACAGAAATTAACAACTAAAGGTCACCGTACGGCCTTCAAGAATGAACAAAGCCCATACCGCAAAGTCAGCTATAAAAGTCCCGAAATAACACTGTAAAACAATTCAAACGAGAAAACTTACTGCCTTATTTATATAAAAAATATATAAACAAAAAACAAATATGTAACACATAAACAGACGACAACCATTGAATTACAGGCTCCAGACTTGGGATAGGCACATACAAACATAATGTGGCGGGGTTAAACATTTTTGCGGGATCCCAACCCTCTCCCTAACCTGGGACAGTGATATAACAGTACAACATAAGAACGAACTATAAAAATCAGTTGAAAAAGGCTCAACTCATCAGATGAAATAAAAGTGGATAACGCCATTGTGTGAGAGAAAAAGCATAAGAAGGTAACAGATTGAGCCAAACTTGAAAATTATACAAAAATTCATTAATTTATTTTATATCTTATGTACACCAAAATTAGATATTTACCGTGGCTAATCGAAGGTATAACATTTGGATCAATTATTTAACACTTACTAGTGACTGTCGTAAAATATGATGCAAAATTCAAAGGTGATTTGTATGTGAAAGGTACAAAAAAAATGAAAATAACAAAACAAATAATACATATATTTCTTATTGGTTTTTGTAGATAGGAAGACAAACCAGCGGCGTTTCCTTCTTGGTAATTATCAAACTTATTGAATCAATGGGTGTTAGATTTCTCGTAAAGAAATTTAAAGGTCCCGGTGTAAACAACTACGATAAAGGACAAAAGATATTGTATATATTCAAAAGGACAGGTGAACTTTAAAAAGTTTAAATACCTTGTCCAGATACAGATGGCACTGTGGAAAGCTGTCATTGGGTTCGCAATTAACAATATCGTATTTTGAACGAGACGTAAGTCGCTGATTTTTTTATTTGTCTTTCTGTAATTTATTAAAGAATTTAGCAACGAAATTTCCAAATAAACAAAAACAAAAATAACTCCTTTATATCTGTTGATGTCAATTTCCCCTGTATCATATGAGGTTTATACTCATTCTTTGGTAGGTTTAGTTTAGTTTTACTATTGAAAGATACCAAATATCGTGATGTTACCTACAACATTTCATAGATTATCAAATATGCCATTATCTGTATATTAAAGTAAGCATTTGGAATTTTAGAACCTAATAATGCTATGGTTTTTTATGGAGTAGTGATCAGTTGTTTATATCATTCCTCAAAATATACATTTATACAAGTGCGATGAAAGATACCAGAGGTATATTCAAACTTAAAAGCCGAAAACAAAATGGCAACGTATTTGCAAAAAAAAACAGTAATGACGAAATACAAACAAAAATTGTATAGTGATAATCTTAATGGATAATTGATCATGAGTTGTTTGAATGGACTGTATTGTCATATTTTGAATTTATATTTTTTTTTGACAGACCAATGTAAGTATATTCTAATTACTTTCTATCTATATTTTTTTTTATTATTATCATTACTATTGATCCAAATGAATATGAAGGCATTCATTAAAACTGTAGTAAACTAGCATAACGTAAGCAAGTGAATGAGACATTTTGACTATGGAATAACTCATCAAATTACAGTTTCAATATATAAGGAGCGCTAGATGACATTTCTAACGCTGATAAATACAGATAGCTTATAATTATACTCATGCCCATGGCCACTAGTAACATTTTAAAGGAGGTTTCCCAAATGTATAATGATTTTTAAATACCGTCGCTGTGTGTACAAAAATAACAGCAACGAGTCACAATATAGTTTTGTATTCCTATATTAACAGAACACATTATATATACTGACGTAATACATTGGCTGCATGGGAATTGTTGATGTCAATTTCCCCTGTATCATATGAGGTTTATACTCATTCTTTGGTAGGTTTAGTTTAGTTTTACTATTGAAAGATACCAAATATCGTGATGTTACCTTCAACATTTCATAGATTATCAAATATGCCATTATCTGTATATTAAAGTAAGCATTTGGAATTTTAGAACCTAATAATGCTATGGTTTTTTATGGAGTAGTGATCAGTTGTTTATATCATTCCTCAAAATATACATTTATACAAGTGCGATGAAAGATACCAGAGGTATATTCAAACTTAAAAGCCGAAAACAAAATGGCAACGTATTTGCAAAAAAAACAGTAATGACGAAATACAAACAAAAATTGTATAGTGATAATCTTAATGGATAATTGATCATGAGTTGTTTGAATGGACTGTATTGTCATATTTTGAATTTATATTTTTTTTTGACAGACCAATGTAAGTATATTCTAATTACTTTCTATCTATATTTTTTTTTATTATTATCATTACTATTGATCCAAATGAATATGAAGTAATTCATTAAAACTGTAGTAAACTAGCATAACGTAAGCAAGTGAATGAGACATTTTGACTATGGAATAACTCATCAAATTACAGTTTCAATATATAAGGAGCGCTAGATGACATTTCTAACGCTGATAAATACAGATAGCTTATAATTATACTCATGCCCATGGCCACTAGTAACATTTTAAAGGAGGTTTCCCAAATGTATAATGATTTTTAAATACCGTCGCTGTGTGTACAAAAATAACAGCAACGAGTCACAATATAGTTTTGTATTCCTATATTAACAGAACACATTATATATACTGACGTAATACATTGGCTGCATGGGAATAAAAATATATGATAATGATATTCACTCTTAATATTCTCTAATAATTAACATTTGTATAAGATACCGAAGGATACCAAATGCAAATTATTACTCATAAGTCGAAAACAAACTGACAACGCCATGGCAAATGATACAGACCTGTGTACAGAATTTTTTGTCATTATATATCATTTGTGGGTTTATAATCATATACAATTGATATAAGTTATATGCATAAAAAATCCTATGATAAAAACAGCATATGTTTATGCTAAGTTTAAAGCGAACACTAAGTAACTGCAACCTAAACGTTATTCAATGATATCTAAAGTTTGTAAACTTATAAGAAAAAGACATACACTTAAACAACATGTTATAAGTTTCAAATGTATGGTGAAATGAATCGTTACTCTGAAGAAACACTTCTATCTAATCTGAAATTGCAAAAGTATCGAACTCTACGGGAAATTCAAATCGAAAAGTCCTTTATCAAATGACAAAATCATAAGCTAAAACACATTAAACGAATGGAAAACAACTGTCAAATTTCTGATTTGGTACAGACATGGCCCTTTGTAGAAAATAGTGGATTTAACCTGGTTTCATTGCTAGCTGAACCTCTCACTTGTACGGCCGATGCATAAAATTCTATTATTTATCAAAAAGTTCTTCCATTATCTATTTTACATTACAAAAAGGAATTACAATTATGTCGTTCGTTCACTATGAATTGTTCTATATACACCAGCTATCTGTAGTTGCCGCAGTGTATTTAAACGTGTAATCATTTCAGGGATTCAGAAGGGTAAGTATGTTACAGTAGACTCTAATTGTATAATAAAAATTCGTGCTATAAATCAAGAAAAACATGATTACACGAAAGGTACCATCGCTATCAAAGTCAATGCAATGTAATTTTAAACCAAAAATACTACAATCTTCTCAAAGAGAATAAATATAGAGCTATACATGTAAAGAGTTGACCACAAATTCAATGTCCAGCTTTCTAAAGTATTTAAAACTAGTGTCAGTTAATTGACAATTAACATTTGAAATGGCATGATGAAAATGTAAAATGACAAAAATACTGAACTCCGAGGAATATTCAAAACAAAAAGTCGGTTATCAAATGGCAAAACCAAAAGCTCATACACATCAAACGAAAGGAAAAAAATGTAATACTTGGTACAGGTATTTGCGTATGTCGAAATTACTTGAATAATTGAAAACTTGAAGAGCTGTATAATAAAATAAATAAGTTGTTTAATTGAACCGATAACTTAAGACACATATATGTTTTTGCTAAATGTTCTATTTGGTACAGATGAAGTAATCTATTAGAAAATCATAATTAAAATCATCACGAGTTTATTGCGTGTCACAGATGACGACTTTTAATGTTCAATTGTCGTAACCAGAATCCCGTCCTCTTTTTCTCAATTGTGACGTCAAATTACCTTACAAGTTAAAGATTATCACAATATATAATGTATTTATAATTTCTAGGCAGATGATTTGGAAATTTCTAACATAAAATATGCCATTTAATGATATGAGAATATTCAAAGAGAGGCGAAAGATACCAAAGCAATAAACGTTGAATAAATTTACCAAGGTTAAAAACAATTGTATACAAAACACAGCATAGATAAATAAAACCGTGCAACACGAAAACAACAAGGGTGGTTTTGTATAATACAAAAGGATAAGTAGATTACGTTGTGACTGTAAAGTATTTCTATATACTATTAATCATTGTTAATACAGCAAACAAACACAGTTCGTGAGAAAGAAAAAAAAATCACATTGCGACGTTTTTATCTTTGAAGGAAATTATTCACGGAACGCGTGAAATATTTATTATTTGCATTACATTTAAGAGTGTGAGCATAAATGCCATGGACACGCGGAGAGCTGTGCGTTGATCGGATTAACACTTTTATGTCATTGTAATGGAGGATATTCAGGACAGCATTGTGAGAAAGGTATATCAAACCTTGTCATCATATTGATGGCATTTGTTGTAAACGCGGTTCCTTAAAGATACCTATTTCTTACTTTAATGTAAGAATTTTTTTTGACATTTTTCTATATTTCCCTGATGCACATGTACAGCTCAGATTGATTATCTAGTATTTGTAATATTTTTAGTTTGTTTAGAGTTTTGTGTGCTCTTCAATATTAGTTCTTAGATTTAGATTTTCAAATATATTGACCTGTATCATAATAGAACAGAAGTTCGTTGTATAAACACTCAACATGTCTAGGAAAATGGGAACCGTTAACGTATTAGTACAAACAATGTATTATTCTTCCGATGCGCATAGTGCAAATTCATCATTTTGATTTCGTAATGAGTTATTCATTACACATATTTTCCGTAAGCGAATTTTACGTGTTCTCCGCTATGGTTGACCTTTTAAGGTATGAACTTACTATGTACCTTTTTTTAATTTGTTGATAAAGTAATGCATCGTTTATACACATCTATGCAAAATAAAACGCTAATTTGTTTTACAAAAACAGTAATAACATATCTCTTTTAATGTCTAAAGCATTCCAAAAAGATTTTAACAAAAAGAGTGAGTAGATGAAATGTGATCAGCCTTATTTAACATAAAAAGTAAATTTGAATATTAAAAGACCCGATTTGTCTTCCTCATTCTATTTTGTCAGACACTAAAGTTTATGTTGTTTTATTTTTATTGTTCGGTTGAGTATTTAATATTTAGTATTTGTGTATGTATGTGTGGCCTGAAGTAAGATTATATATCTTGCAACTAGTTTCCATTTGATAACAACCTTATCAAATTGATTGATATTTTTCTTTATATGAATGCATAACTGTAATATTTGCACATTATGATTGCCATTTTGACAGCTATTTATACAATTTATTTTTTTACATTAGAGGAACCGTGTCATAATGTTGAGTGTCAACACGGAGGAACTTGCTCATCTGGATTATGTTCTTGTGTGAGTGGTTTCACCGGTCAACATTGCGAAATAAGTAAGTATGTAATTGTATGTGTTTAGTGTAAGCATTTATAAATAGTATTGATTTTTATTGATTTGTCTACTAGTGTTTTATTACTCTACCGTTCAGAACTTTATACCTCCATAGATATTATAATTATTATTATGATTTCTATTTACATACTTTCTTTGTTTATGTTACATGTCAAAATGGAGGACAATGCTCATCTGGATTATGTTCTTGTGTGAATGGTTTCTCTGACGAAATTGTGAGATAAGTCAGTATATAGTTGTGGGTGCTATGTGTTTGCATTTATGAAGAGTATTGCGATCATTCATTTTTTGTCTACTATTTTTGATGACTCTACCGTTCAAAATTTATCATCCATAATTATTATGATTGCTATTTTGATTGATATTTACATAATTTATTTGTTTTTGTTAGAGGACCCATGTCATGATGTTATGTGTCAAAATGGAGGACTTTGCATGTCTGGGTTATGTGGTTGTGTGAATGGTTTCATTGGTCGACTTTGTGAAATGAGTAAGTATATAATGTTATGTGCTTCGTAGAATCATTCGTAAAGAGTAATGATTTTATTCATATGCTTTTCATGAATCAACCGTTTAAATCTTTCGAATAATAATTTAGATATAAATAAAAGAATAAGTTATTCACCTGTTTTTTTTTTTTATTAAAAACGGTTGACACAGCAGCCAACAAACAGCTGGTGGAAGTATGACGTAAATACTACACGGTAGTCCTTAAGATTGAAATTACACATTCAACTACAATCACGTGCAAATGTTCTACAGAGAGACGTGTAGTAAATGATTATGTAACAACAGCTCAGCTCAACAATATCAATTAGCTACCTAAGAGGGGCAAAAGATATTGGAGGTACATTCAATATCATAGATTGAAAGTAAACTGACAAAGCCATGGTGAAAAAAGAAAAAGACATACACTCTTGTGGACAGTTGTCTCATTGGCAATCATACCACATCTTCTTTTTTATTTAAACATTCAAATAATAGTACACAAGACACAACAATGTCGTGTTGCTCAAGTTATAACACACCCGTTACGGTAAATAGTCGAATTTGGTAGATCACATTGGTGAACAGAGAAGGGATTGTAGTTACGACATGAGAAACATATCCGATATCATCTGTGAAACCAATATTCCAACTCATGATTGCGTCCGTAAAGATTTAGGGATGATTTCAACTTCAACATTTTGAAATCTTGGTTTTATATATTCCTTATGAGCAGCAACCCTCTGTCAAGAAAATCATCATGACAGGAAATACAAGCCTTGGAATATCGTATTAATTGGGGTATATATTTACTCCGTATGCAGTACTGCTTGAAATTTTTTTTTCATTTTGTATACTGACCTTCAATACAAGGCTTCAGGTTCATGAAATATTATTTTAAACACGTGATCGTTATATCAAATTAACACAGGAGAATGCTACACCATATGGAATGTAATTCAATATATTTTAACTTATTTGATTATAATTAATATTAATTGATTAATTTGATTTTAAAAGTCACATGTTCACCTATACTTCTTAAGGAAGACTGAAAGCTGCAGATAAAAAAAGTGATAATGAACGATTGTATTAATCGAAACAAATAATCAAAAGAGTATACATCTTACGGGTGGATATTTATCAATTATGCACTCTTGACGAGGTCAGTACGTTATACATTGACCAGTTCAGATTATATTAACCGAGGACGATAGTCCTCGTTTCAACCACAAACAAAGGCTATAGTAATGCACAGTGTTAAACCTGATATTAAAACTTCATAAGTTATTTTACAATTATACATGTTCAATATATAATGTGCTTTAAATGCCAGTATAATGTTATTTGCCTGAAGATGATATTATTGGGTACTAATATATATATATCAATTCAAGATATTTCACTTTGTTAAGTTTACTTGTATATCTTTCAGGTGATTTCGTGTGTTAGTTGTAAAAAGTCTAATAAACTCTCAGTAAAATTGATTTATAAATTGATAAACAAAAACAGAAGAGATTTGTAAATCAAATGCATGACGTAATATTGATATTTTGTTTTTGCTGAACTGTTAACGAATTTCACACTTTTTGTGTTTCTTTGGTTCTTATAACGTGACTCTGTACTTTAAAAGATCCCGTCAATATGATATTGTTCTATTATATGTCATTATGATATATTTATATTATGAATTAGAAAATACGTTAAACCACAAACGTCAAGTTTTTCAATCGCGTAGTGGAATGAACTATTTGTGGATTCTTATAAATTACCAAGGTTAAAAACAATTGTATACACAACACAGCATAGATAAATAAAACCTTGCAACACGAAAACAACAAGGGTCGTTTTATGTAATATAAAAGGATAAGTAGATCCTGCTCCACGTATATATTACGTTGTGACTGTAAAGTATTTCTATTTACTGTTAATACAGCAAACAAACACAGTTCGTGAGAAAGAAAACAAATCCCATTGGTACGTTTTTATCTTTAAAGGAAACTATTCACGGAATAAACGCGTGAAATATTTATTATTTGCATTACATTTACGAGTGTGAGCATAAATGCCATGGACACGCGGAGAGCTGTGCGTTAATCGGATTAACACTTTTTTGTCATTGTAATGGAGGATATTCAGGACATCATTGTGAGAAAGGTATATCAAACCTTGTCATCATATTGATGACATTTGTTGTAAACGCGGTTCCTTAAAGATACCTATTTCTTACTTTAATGTAAGAATTTTTTTTAATATTTTTCTATATTTCCCTGATGCACATGTACAGCTCAGATTGATTATCTAGTATTTGTAATATTTTTAGTTTGTTTAGAGTTTTGTGTGCTCTTCAATATTAGTTCTTAGATTTAGATTTTCAAATATATTGACCTGTATCATAATAGAACAGAAGTTCGTTGTCTAAACACTCAACATGTCAAGGAAAATGGGAACCGTTAACGTATTAGTAAAAGCAATGTATTATTCTTCCGATGCGCATAGTGCAAAATCATCATTTTGATTTTGTAAAGAGTTATTCATTACACATATTTTCCGTAAGCGAATTTTACGTGTTCTCCGCTATGGTTGACCATTTAAGTATGAACTTACTATGTACCTGTTTTTAATTTGTTGATAAAGTAACACATCAATTAGACACATCTATGCAAAATAAAACGATAATTGGTTTCAAAAAAACATATGACATATATCTTTTAATGTCTATAGCATTCCAAATAGATTTAAACAAAAACAGTGAGAAGATGAAATGCGATCAGTCTTATTTAACATAAAAAGTCAATTTGAATATTAAAGGACCCGATTTGTCTTTCTCCTCCCTTTTTGTAAGACACTATATATCTTGCAACTAGTTTCCATTTGATACCAATATTACAATCAAATAGATTGATAGTTTTCTTAATATGAATGCATAACTATATTTTGTGCACATTATGATTGCCATTTTGACTGCTATTTTTACAATTTATTTGTTTACATTAGAGGACCCGTGTCATAATGTTGAGTGTCAAAACGGAGGACAATGCTCATCTGGATTATGTTCTTGTGTGAATGGTTTCACCGGTCAACATTGCGAGATAAGTAAGTTATATTATAATTTTATGTGCTTTGTGTAAGCATTCACAAAGAGCAAATTCAGAAATAATTGCGAGGTTTTTGTTATTGCGAAAAATGCGATAGAGTTGTAAACGCATTAATTTAAACTCGCATTTTGAAATATTTTATATGAATTAAACAGGATTCTTCTCAAAATTGTTAAAATTAAAATCGCATTAAAGTCTAAACAGACAAAATCGCAATAATAAATGCGCGCAAAAATTTCTGAATTTACAGTATTGGTTTTATTGATTTGTCTAGTAGTGTTTTATTACTCTACCGTTAACTTGATACGTGTCAAAATGGACGACAGTGCTCTTCTGAATTATGTGCTTGTGTGAATGGTTTCATTGGTCGATATTGCGAGATAAGTAAGTATATAATTGTAAGTGATAAGTGTTTGCATTAATGAAGAGTATTAGTTTCAATTACTTCTAGTAGTTTTGATGACTCTACCGTTCAAAACTTTATTTCTCCATAACTATTATGATTGCTCTTAACATACTTTATTTGTTAATGTTAGAGGACCCATGTCATGATGTTACGTGTTTAAATGATGGACTTTGCATTTCTGGGTTATGTGGCTGTGTGAATGGTTTCATTGGTCGACGTTGTGAGATGAGTAAGTATATAATGTAGACTCATTCGTAAAGAGTATTGATTTTATTCCTGTGCTTTTCATGAATCTACTGTTCAAATCTTTCGAATAAAGAGGTTTCGTGGAGCACTTGGAAGATCCAGCATAGACCGTTGTTTGTAAGGACACTTATGTAGTTTAGATATCCAATACAGTGATGGAAGATCCAGTTCATCATCTTTGGTTGAAATTCCAAAGGAACATAGCTTATGAAGTTTTGATATCAAGTTTAACACTGTGTATTACTATAGCCTTTGTATGAGGTTGATACGAGCAATATCGTCGTCAATATAACGGGAATAGGTTAAATATAACTTTTTGACCTCGTCAACAGTCTATAATAGATAAATATCTACCTGTGAGATGTATAATCATTTGATTATTTGTTTCGACTGTGTCATATATTCTTAATAAAACGTGACAATATCACTTTTTCATCTGCTGTTTTCAGTCTTCCTTTAGACTTATAGTTGAACCTGTGATTTTTTTTTTAAATAAATCAAATTATTTAACGGGGTATATATCCCCTCATTACTACGATATCCCCAGACTTGTATTTCCTTTCATGATTTCCTTGCAAGAGTTACTGCTCATAAGGAAGATATTAAACCAAGATCTTCAAATGGTGAAGTTGAAACCATTCCTAAATTTTACGGACGCCATCACTAGTTTTTTTCGTTTCACAGATGATATCGCATATGTTCCTTAAGGTGTAACTACAATCCCCTTCCCTTTTCACGAATGTGACCTACCGAATTAGACTATTTCCCGGGTTTGTAATAACATGAGCAACACAACTTTGTTTTATCTTGTGTACTATTATTTGACGTTTGTGTGTCTTTTTCTTTTTTCACCATGCCGTTGTCAGTTCATTTTCGATCAATGAAATTGAATGTACCTCTAATATCTTTTGCCCCTCTTAGGTAACTAATACATATTGTTGAGCTGAGCTGTTGTGACATGATCAATAACTACACGACTCTCTGTAGGACGTATGAACGTGATTGTAGTTGAATGTGTAATTTCAATCCTAAGGAGGTCTGTGTAGTATTTACGCCACCTGATTGTTGGCTGCTGTGTCCTCCAGTACGAAAATAAGATGTTTTGCGAGTAATTGCTTATTTACTCTTGATCTTTAAATTCTGCTGGTTTGTTCTTTCAACAACCAATAACGTTCCTGTAATGTTAATTCAAAACGTCTATGTTAATACTTTATAGTTGTATGCATGATATCTGTTCTCGTTACTGAATATCCATTCAGTTTATATCGTGTTGTAGATGACACATGTGCTGGTATAACTTGTAAAAATGGAGGATCTTGTAATGACGGACATTGCTCTTGCACAACTGGATATTCAGGTGATCAGTGTCAAAACTGTAAGTTAATGTTCAAAAGTCATATAAATCGATTGAGAGAAAACAAATCCAGGTCACTACTTAAAATTGAGGGAAACACATCAACTCTAATAGGAAAACAAAGATACAACAGAAACACTGAAGTGTAACAAAAACAAACGACGATGCAACTCACACAGAAACGAACAGCAAGTTAACAACTGCCATTTTCTAGGATTGGTACAGGATATTTTAAGAAAAAATTGCGGGTTGATCCCAGTATTTACTCTCAATAAATGTTACAAAAATAATGATCGAGCATATGTCTTGCTTCTTTCATGTACAAAAATTTTCTTTTTGTATCATGATCGGGTGTGTTTCATAATTTCTTTCAAAAAAAAAAAATGTTTTATCATTATAAATATATCCTCTTATGAATAATAACAAAACCTTCAAATGAGTTTTTTTTTAATAAATGAAGCATAAGTTGTTATTCCGAAAATGAAAATCGACGACATCAAAACTAAATGTATCTTGTTTATCATACTTAAAGCATGTATGGGCGCATAAACATATACTGAGCATAAGCCATTATTCAGGAGAGGAAAATTGACACATTTGACCTTTTTCTGTGTTTCCCTGCTGACTTCAGATTTGCACATCCGTTTGTTAATTTCTACCATATTGTTTCAATTACCAAGATCATTTTTGATTGATACATAGAGAAAAATAAAGAACAAGATAAGGTATAAAAGCAAATGTGAAAACTATCCACTATCCAACTAATTCCAAAAATTATCATAAGTTGATAACATATACATTTACCACTGTGACAACATGACATTATTTTTTTTTACTTACTTGCGGACGTTATTTTGCAGGTAATTTTTTCGGTTTTTCAAATTTATCTTTTGCTGAACAATATTGTTTTCATAACAAATTGGTAATCATTTTTTCAAAGGAGGAGAACTCCTATACATAATTAAGATAAATTCATGCATGTTCACATGGTCATAATAAATGTGTCAATGTTACTCTTTCTGTTTAAGTTTCATAAAATTACAAAACAAAATTGTTCTAGACGTTCGTTTGAATTCCTTTCTATTATTTCACAAGAATTTTAGACTCGTTTTCATCAATACATTACCATTAACTAACCACTGTTTGATGTTTAAAGTGCTTCTGTATAAATATATATTTACCTCTCTGTCACATAATTCGACTAACTGTAACATTCATGTGATAACGAAATAACCAACAAACGAAACAAAAATTAAAGCAAATAACCAAAAACTAAACGAATATTTATTGTTGACCAGATGATCCTTGCCATAATGTTTCATGCATGAAAGGTGGATATTGCGTAAATGGAGTCTGCTACTGTCTAAATAATAACCAGTGGTTACCATGTGAACGTGAGTGGAATAATTTATATCAGAATTATATGTATTATTATTATTTATCTTTGAGTGAACATCGTTTTTACTTCGCCGCGTAAGAAACAAATGAAAACATAATAAAATTAAATGATTTCAATAAATTTTAATTCTATCTGTGAAATTAAAATAAAACACGATATCATGTTAAAAATACAGAGTAGATGCATACAATATGCTTTCAAGAAAGACAAGATATCATGAGGGCAATGAAGAAACTTATACATGATGATGGATAAACAATAACTTGTTTGATTGAATGAATTTGGTGTGCATAACATGTACCATACAAAACAGAATACAGTTTGATCAGCTTCAACCTTATAATTATAAAATGTAACACAACTGGTTCGAATGACAAAATATAGAATCTGTGTCACTATGTCAGCATTCTTTACAAATATAAAGTTACAATCTTATTTTTTTTCAAAGTACTGCACATTTTGAAAATCTGTTAAAATAGTATTCTTTATATTTTACTTCCTTTTTTATGTTAATAGTAAGCAAATGTACCAGACTTTCAATTTAATACACCGGACGCTTGTTTGCTCTATTTAAGACTCATCAGTGACGCTAGCCGTGGTGTAGTTGTTAGTGCATCGGACTACTTACAAAAAGGTTCCTTGTTCCATCCCCGCTCCTGGGAGAAATTTCATGGACTGAATTTTCGGCTATACCTTGACACCATCTGCGAGGATGATAGTTTGTCGGACGTGAAGGGATAAATAGCTGACCCGTATTAAGAGAGAGCCACATCTCTTGCGAGTAAAAGACACCCTTGTATATTTAAAAAAAACCAGGCTAATGACGCGTCAAGGCAGCACTCGCACCCTATAGGTGGAAAGAGATAAATATAAGTTGCAGTAACTTGTTTCCAAATCCACTATAAATAAATATGTTTAAAATATCAGTGGTGCTCACATAAAAAAGGTAAAAATCTACACAAGTTTAAATTTGAAAAGCATTGAGGACATACAACTCCTAAAAGTTGACCCAATTAAGACTAAAGTAATCTATGCCAGGGATGAGAAAATCCTTAGTATTTCATATAAATCATACTTTTGCAAAAAAATATAAAAATGACCATATAATTCATTTTCATGTCAACACCGAAGTGTTGACTACTTGACTGGTGATACACTCGAGGACGAAACGTCCACCAGCAGTGGCATCGACCTTAAGATATAAATTGTTACCAAAGGTATCAGGCTTATAAGTTAATTGACGACAGAAGGGACATCTTGTGATTGGTTTCATCCTTACAACGTGTATGGAAAAGTATTAACAAAAACACGTTCGACTTTTAAAGGCAACAAAATGAATGGAATACGACCGTCATATTCCTGACTTGGTACAAGCATTTTATGTAGATGATGGTTGGTTAAACCTGGTTTTATAAGTCCAACTGGTAAGGTTTACCCTTGTCTATGTGAAATTTTGGTTTCAAATTACCAATACATTTTGTAGTTATATGTAGTCAGGAATTTCGTTACAATCATTTCTTAATTCCTCGTTAAATTCACATACATAGGTATTGTTTTGTAGCTTTGCAATACTTAAGACCGAAACATCATATCCTTATTTCTATGTTTTCCCCGAAAACGACATATTAAATGACACTAGGCACTGGGCTTGTACTTCTATGTGCAACGCGACGGGTGCCACATATAAAGATATGCTTACCCTTCCAAAGCATATGATATCACCACCAAACTGGGTTCGTTTTGCCAAGTCTATGTTACGTTTTGCATGCTGGTGGTTTTTTTTTATCTTTTAGTCTGTTGATTTTTGTTATTGATTGATCTAGACGTGTCTAACTTGTTCCAACAACAATTCCATACCAATGCCTAGTAATGATCTTACAATGAGTAATTAGTTATCAAAGGTATCAGGATTATAATGTAGTACGCCAGACGCGCTTTTACTCTACATAAGACTCATCAGGGACGCTCATGTCAAAATATTTATAAAGCCAAACAAGTACAAAGTTGAAGAGCATTGAGGATCTAAAATTCTAAAAAGGTGTACCAAATACGGCTGAGGTAATCTATGCCTGGTATAGGAAAATCCTTAGTTTTTCGAAAAGTTCAAAGTTTTGTAAACAGGAAATTTATAAAAATGACCACATTATTGATATTCATGTTAACACTGAGTTACTCATCGAGTTTTGGTTCGGTTTGTTTTGCTTTTAATCTATTTGCAGTTTCAAGGTATATTCTATACTCTAAAGGTATATTTTATCTATTCTTTTTTAATCAGTTTAATCCTTTTTAAAAGATACGAATGAATCGAAATGTGACGGTTATGAAGTTATAGCAATAGTACTGAATTGCAAGATACAGAATAAAGTTCTATAAATATGCGTATAATAATATTATGTATCATACGCATTATATTACCATACTTGAATCCATTTCAAAAGGACTAACACGGGATATGATTACCCTTAATTAAACGTTTTTATAAACGGTTTACTTGTTGAATGAGTATTTTGGTATTTTCTTTTGTGACAGATTGTTTACCAAATCAATGCAGTGGACATGGAAAATGTATCAACCTACGAACCGGATTCTCGTGTACATGTGATACGGGGTATACCGGGATAACATGTAATACTGGTATGTTGATAACATCTTTCAATACGAAATGCGGCGCATTTCGTCTTCATAATTATCTGTTATACAGCAATAGTTCGCTATCTTTTACTTTACAGTTTTTTCGTGTGGTTAATCAATTGTTTGCGCTATTCATGGGCACAATGTTTCCTGGTATGTGCGTCAGTTCGTCCGTCCGTCTGTTCGTCTATTCGTCCGGCTGTCCCGCGTCAGGTTAAAGTTTTTGTTCGCGGTAGGTTTTGATGAAGATGAAGTTCAATCATATGTATTCATGTTCCCTCTGATATGATATTTCCTATTTTAATGCAAAATTTGAGTTTTTTCGCCATTTTCACGGTCGACTGAACATAAAAAAAAATGATAGTGCGGATGGGACATCCGTGTACTAGGGATATATTCGTGTTTTTCATGAATTGATGAACCTTTTTTTTCTCTTTCAAACTTGAATCAAATCTTTTTTTCTTTTTTCTGAAAAATCCAAATGTATTGTGAAGTCTATATATTTCATGTTAAAATATTTTTTTTCTCTTGCAGTTGTTGATTGTAAGTATTATAAGTTTATGGTTGTAAGTAAAGACGACAAAAACAATTTTCAGAACAGGATACACAATATTTGCAATTTAAGATTTAAAATGTTCTCATGTCCATAGTATGGAATACCGTTTCAAAATTACCAAAACGAGTATCAAACGTTTATACACAATTAAAAAAAAATAAAGGCAAACAACAAAGCGATGACAAACAAACGTTTAAATCCCACTTCATTTAATGTACATAAACAAATTTAAACTGACCAATTCGAACCTCATAAAAATTAAGACATTAATTTAAGATGCAACAAACGTGTGAGCAGATTCAATCTGGCATTCCCGGTAAAGACATTATTGACTTATAAAGTTAACAGATAAGTAATGTATATTTACAAGTTTGAATTGTCAAATAATAACTGCGAAATGTTCAAAATATGGGACTTAGAAATGTCATTGACAACGAGATGTGTGTGTGTGAGAGAGAGAGAGAGAGAGAGAGAGAGAGAGAGAGAGAGAGAGAGAGAGAGAGAGAGAGAGAGAGAGAGAGAGAGAGAAGCAAATGCTATTACATGGGACATTAGAATTTAACCTGAGAAGTGTTAACTTGGAACTGTAAAATGTTCAATTTGTAATGAAAAGTAATTCAATTTGATTTAACAGTTCCTATTCCTACAGATTGTAACCCTGATCCGTGTAATAGAAATGGACATTGTACTAACAGTCCATCTGGATTTTCATGTTTCTGTCAAAATGGATATACAGGATCAACATGCAATAAAGGTAAATATATATTTAATTAAAATGTGCCTTAGTGGAAATTTTGTTCTTGTTTTACCTTATTATTTCTTTGCTTATGACCACAAGAAGTTTTTCGAGTATGGTCTTGAGAAACGATTATAGACCGTCGGAAGGGGATGATAAATGGCTGGCCCGTGTTAAGAAAGAGTAATATCTCTTGAACGTAAAAGACACCCTTGTAGATTTCGAAAAAGAGCAGGCTAATGCCGCTACAATGCAGTACTCGCACCCTCAAATTGGGAAAGGATTACAATAAGTTGCAATAACTTGTTTCTCAACCCCCTCTAAATAAATATGTTTAAACTAGGTTTGCAACATTGAATAGTTTGTAGGTTTGCTATGCTGTCCTACATATTCTTATTATAGTTACGCCGTGTTATTGCAAATTAACATCTTCACTTAAACAATACGGGAGCTATATTCCGAAACTGGACCTGATATCAGTGGGTAAATCCATATACGGTCAAGTTTACTTAAGAGATGTTATAGTCTAGCAAAATGTTCGTTCTGCATATTTGTATTTTAAAAAAGGGTGTTTTTAAATTTACTGTTTGCAAAAGTATAAATTATTCTAAATAATAGGGATGCTCTGGTAACTAACAGAAAACCCTGGCCGTTTTTGGCACAACTTTTTTTATCTTTTGGTCCTCGATGCTGTTCGACTTTGTGCTTGTTTCGGCTTTCAAACTTTTGTATCTGGGCGTCACTAGTAGATCTTGTGTGGACAAAATGCACTTCTGGCGTATTAAAATTATAAACTTGTTGCCTTTTGTTGGCTGTTGTTCGTGTGTTTCTTTGTCAATTGTGTTCTCCAATTTATTTATATTGTAGTTCTGTGGTGTTCAGTTGTTATTTTAATGTTATATTTAACCTGGCTATAACAGAGGGAGATTTGGCATGCCACAAAACCAGGTTCAACCCACCATTTTGTCCTTAAAAATGTCCTGTACCAAGTCAGGAATATGGCCATTGTTAAATTATAGTTCGTTTCTGTGTGTTACATTTTAGCGTTGCGTCGTTTGTTTTTTTCTTATTTTTGAGTGTAAATTCACATTGCAATGATACGTGTCACGGTACTTGTCTATCCCAAATTCATGTATTTGGTTTTGATGTTATATTTGTTATTCTCGTGGGATTTTGTCTGATGATTGGTCTGTTTCTGTGTGTGTTACATTGTAGTGTTGTGTCGTTGTTCTCTTATATTTAATGCGTTTCCCTCAATTTTAGTTTGTTACCCTGATTTTGTTTATTGTCCATGGATTTATGAGTTTGAACAGCGGTATACTACTGTTGCCTTTATTTTATACCACTATGTATAAACATTATTAAGCATTAAGTATCGTATTTTATGCTTTGATTGTGTTTCCTTTAGTGTTTTCTGTTGTTCTGTTGTTTTTTGTTATTTGATTTGTTGTTAGTGTTGATAATGATTTTCATCTGTGCGCCAATCTATTGGGGTTTTTTGGCAGCTTATATGACGAATTAGCTTTGTTTTTTATTTATTATTTCAGTTATTGATTGTGAGTATTAATCTTGTTTCCATCTGCAATAAAGAACAATCTTTAAATACAATGTATTAACTTCAAACTTATATCACTATCCATATATTCATGATTGCGAAATGTCGGATGTATACGTGCAATAACATACAGAAACTTCATCTACACTCAGCTTGACGTTACAATCGACGTACGTCCGTGACATTTTACAGGACGCTTTTACTATGAATAAATACATGAATGTTATAGAGATTTTAAAATAAATACTAAACATAGTGGTATAACAATAAAATTATATCTTTTTTATACAAAACGTATGAATAATTTGCATGAACGGAACATGATAACAGGTTGATATTGTAAAATTTGAAGGAGAAACTTTCAATTACATCCTGGAAAGAACCAAAGTTGTCAACAACAAAAAAAGAATAGTAAAATGCAAACGTAAAAGTAATGTATCGAGAATAAACACTATATAAAATTATGTTATTTTGCCTAAACGTAGATAATTATAAATATACTAATGGTAAAATTAAACCTTTAGTTATCTAATCAACAGACTGTCATCCTGATCCATGTTCAGGACAAGGAACTTGTTTGAATAGTCTATCAGGTTATACGTGTCATTGTAATAAAGGATATACAGGAAAGCAATGTAATACAGGTTAGACTGTTTCTTCATTCCATTGTACTTTCGGTTATTGTTTCACGTAAAAAATATCTACTAAAAAATTGACAGAAAATAAAATTCATTTAGGATTGTTAAAAGTCATGCTTGTTCTTTGAATGTTCGAAACAAAGTTATCAAAGGTACCAGGATTTCGTTTCGTTTCGTCTACATAAGACTCATCAGTAACGCTCAGGTCAAAATAGTTATAAAGCCAAACAAGTACAAAGTTGAAGAGCATTGAGGACCCAAAATTCCAAAATGTTGTGCAAATACGACTAAGGTAATCTATTCCTGGGATAAGAAAATCCTTAGTTTTTCGAAAAATTCTAAGTTTTGTTAACAGGAAATTTATAAAAATGACCATATAATTGATATCCATGTCAGCACCGAACTGCTGACTGCTGGGCTGGTGATACTATCGGGGACGAAACGTCCACCAGCAGTGGCATCGACCCAGTGGTTTAAAAATTATCAAAGGTACCAGGATTATAATTTAATACGCTAGACGCGCGTTTCGTCCATATAAGACTCATCAGTGACGCTCAGATCAAAAAAGTTATAAAGCAAAACAAGTACAAAGTTGAAGAGCATTTAAGACCCAAAATTCCAAAATGTTGTGCCAAATACGGCTAAGGTAATCTATTCCTGGGATAAAAAAATCCTTAGTTTTTCGAAGTGTAAACCACATGGTACTGTAAATAATATAATAATTGGTATAGCACAGTTTTGTAGACATGATTCCAATACGTACTGTATTTACTTATTAATTGTGATTCCCTGTAGCAATACTTCGCCTGTTATATTTTTTTCAACTTTGAAAGACACTATTTAGGGTATAAACCGATGAATTCAAAAATGTCTTACCCAAGTAAATAAGTTTTACAATGAATATTATATAGAGATTAATACATGGCCTTTTCCATATCAGCCTGGGTATCTTCCCGAGACCCCAATATCAGCCCGAGACGGAGTCGAGGTGCTTATATGGGTCGAGGGATGATACCCACGCTGATATGGAAAAGGCCATGTATTAATCGCTTTATCATATACTTCCGACAATAGTTTTATGTAAGGCAAATAAACTAATGCAATAACTAAAACAGTCAAACATTTTATAAAGAAAATTAAAATTATGAATCAAATATACTATAGTTGTCCAACAACAGCATCATTAACTTCTTATATATTTATGGTAACATTTCCTATAGAGGCATTTTGAAACATTGAAAATTTGGAAGAGTTTTACGATCATTACTACTCCATGTTTGTTGTACTATAAAATGATTCATAATTGTCAATGGCATTTGTTAGCAAGTAGTAAACTATCCCCACAAAAGTTCCCGTAAATTTTGACGTCGTCATAAAAAACACCTGACGTCACAATGGAAAAGTAAACAACCGATGACGGAAACACCGGAAGTAACTTGCACGAGAGGCACTGATATGGGTTTTTTTGCACGAGATGCACCGGCTATGGGTTATCAGCCCGGGTGGGAAGATATGGCTTGTGCACTTCCGCCCATTACACATATGCAAAAGCTATCATATTAATGCTAAGTATATGATAAATATGAATAACGTGATCGTCAATTAGCAAAAATTGTTATAACACAGCAAGTATTATATGTTCAAGTGCTTTTACCTATTTTGATGCTTATTTTTCTTATTACAGTTGCCAATCGTAAGTACATTTTGCTCTTTCGACTGTGTCAAATCTTTTTCACATCTTACATTGTATGTATAACACCTATTTTACCTAATACACATGTACTTACATTACAAAACGACGACTGCCACTAGTGAAGTAGGATCTGCTCACCCTTCCGGATCCTGCAATCTCCCCAGGTTTTTGTGGGTTTCGTGTTGCTCAGGTTTTAGTTTTCTATGTTATTGGTGTACTGTTGTTTGTCTCTTTGATTTGTTTTCGTTTTTTGCCATGGCGTTGTAAGTTCAATTTCACTTATGAATTTGAAGGTTCCTTAAGTATATTTTGTCTATATCTTAATATTTCATTATATGTTAGAACTTCAAGTTGAATACTGGAAGGACAAGACAATGTTATTGTATTTTAAGTACGCCTTATTCATCAATACCATGTTTATTGAGATAACATTTTTTTTTCAATTGTGATATTGAAAAAGAAGGACCAAAGATACCAGAGGAAGAGTCAAACTATACACCTCAGACATGCGTCTGTAATAACAATAATGTAAGAAACGAGTATTTGTATAAGTGATTCCCAAACAGATATTAAAATTACCATTGTTCAACTGGATTATTATGAACTTTATATTACTACTTTTATTGTTTTAGATTGTTTACCAGATCCTTGCAAGGGTCATGGAAGCTGTTATGACGGCAAACAAGGTTACTTTTGCAATTGCCATGCAGGCTACACAGGACAAAATTGTGAACGCAGTAAGCTGAGTGAAGTACTAAGTAGATATATATATTTAACAACTTGAGGTGTATTATGTTGTTCAATTAAATTAGAAAAACTCACTCATTTATACAGAGACGAAGTATTTAGAGGGATCTAAGCAACGAGCTCCACTGATAATTCTTATAAAGTCTGGCGTACCAAATTGCAAGCCGGGTATCGTTTCTTTTAGCGCAATTATCTTTTTGTTTTAAATATTTGTTTTGTTTGACATCTCTATTATATATGTTGTAAACATTTTGATTTAGTATTGCTTTCCTAAGGTGTACATGTAGTTGCCATAAACAGATATACATGACATCGGATCGATACAGCTTGAATGTTTCGCAACATTTCGACAAATCTTTATTCATTTTTCGATTTGTTTAAAACAAATTGGGTTGTATATTTGTCAACACGAAACGCTTTGTTTGATTTTGAAAGTTTGTATTCAAGAGTTATCAACAATTTGTTTCTTTTAAAAGTCTTTAATTTCAAATAATTTTTAAACTATTGTTTTAATTATTTTCAGGCGTCATGCGTAAGTATATGGATATTTTGGACATGTAAATACAGTTTTTTTATTTTTTAAATAATAATAATAATAATAATAATAATAATAATAATAATAATAATAATAATAATAATAATAATAATAATAATAATAATTAGCAATGGTGCTACATAGATATAAGAAGATGTGATATGAGTGACAATGAGACAACTCTCCATCCAAGTCATAATTTGTAAAGGGAAAAAAAACATCATATGTGAAAGTACAGTCTTCAAAACAGAGCCTAAGCTCACACCGAACAATAAGCTGAAGGGCTAAAAAAAAGTGTAAAATCATTCACACGGGAAAACAAACAGTCTTATTTATAGAAAAAATTATTTGTCACTTTGTTCATGATTCTTACCTTCTTGAGAACTTCATCTAAATCTTTAAATTCTATTATGTAAATAATAACATCAATTCCGTTAGTAATCAGTATTGTATTTCACTTCACTTTCATATTTATTCCCTGTTCCTCTAACTGTAGCAACCTGCTTAAGAGACCACCTGTATTAAGCAAAATATATTAATATTACGCACCTCTGTAAGGCATTTCATATAGATTAAACCTGTATTAAAAGAACACCTGTTTTATGAGACCACCTTTCCTTGCGTAGTCTCATCAAACAGGTTCCAATGGGAACCAGTTGTGCCCCTCTTTTTCCCGACTTATTTCTTTATAAAATGAGGCTGACTTCAAACAGGAACTTTTAAGGAAGAAAGAAGAGTAGTTAGCAATACCCTTTAACTCTACTTTCCGCTATATAGATGATGTTATTTCACTAAATAATTCAAAAGTTGGTGACTATTTTGAACGCATCTATCATATCGGAATTCAGATAAAGGATACAACAGATACAGTTAAGTCGGCCTCATATCTTGACTTACATCTAGAAATTGACAATGAGGGTCGGTTAAAAACAAAACTTTACGACAAAAGAGATGATTTAAGCTTTCCATTCTAAGTAGCAACATTCCAACAGCACCTGCAAATGGGGTAGATATCCAAATTGATACGATAGTCCCGTGCTTTCATTTCCTATCATGATTTTCTTGAAAGAGTGTTGCTGCTCACAATGTAGCTATTAAACCAAGAGTTCCAAATGGTGAAGTTGAAATCCTCCCTTCGTAAGTTTTACGGACGCCATCACGAGTTGGTTGACCGTTATGGAATAACCGTTTCACAAATGATATCGAATATGTTCCTTACGACTTACGTCGTAACTACAATCCCATTCCTATTCATGAATGTTACCTACCGAATTAGACTATTTACCGGGTTTGTTATAACATGAGCAACACGACGGGTGCCATATGTGGAGCAGGATCTGCCTACCCTTACGGAGCACATGAGATCATTCCTAGTTTTTGGTGGGGTTCGTGTTGCTTATTCTTTAGTTTTCTATGTTGTGTTATGTGTACTATTGTTTGTCTGTTTGCCCTTTTTATTTTTAGCCATGGCGTTGTCAGTTTTTTTTCGATTTATGTGTTTGACTGTCCTCTGTATCTTTCGTCCCTCTTTTACACTGCATAAATTTGTTTGATAAATCATTTTGATTATAAAAGAAGAAATATTAAGTTACACGTTTTAAATTCAGAATATGGCATACTTTTTCGTTTAATTAAACTTCTAGTATTATGTTCCCTTGCATGAAGACGTAAACCTATCAAATTATCAAAGCTTATATTTATCTAGTTTAAATATGTACGTGTTTAACCTTTTGTATGACATCTTTCAGATTGTTCTCCCGATCCATGTAACGGTAATGGTATCTGTCATAATACACAGACCGGGTTTACATGTTCCTGTCATCAAGGATATACAGGACAAACATGTGCTGCACGTGAGTAGTTAAGATATAAGCTTCCTTAAGTTCAAGATGGAAATTGATAAAAATGGATTAAGAAAATAATGATTTGTATATAACAGCCGCGATCATTTAATTATTGAATACACTAACAACGATATCATACAGACTATTATGTTATCCTTCTATGTAGCATTCATCATAACTTGAAAAGGTGAATTTGATCATATTACCTGCAATTAATATCATCCCGTATAAATTGTTGCATTCAACATGTATGTTTATACGAAACGTAATAAATCAAACGTCAAATAAACATATTATTTTTCTTTGAACTTGTCTTTTTATCTATCATTTAATTATTTTTTTTTATCTAGCTGTGAGTCGTGAGTATGATTTACATCTGCATTTTTTTTAATCTTTCAATCTTTAAGTAGTTTAAACATATTTTATTGTTCCAAAAAGAGACAAATGGATTAGACACAAGTTTTCCAACTTAGTAACGTCTTCTCCAATATAATACATAAATATACACATGAATGAACATTACATAAATCTGACTTTAACCAATTATTATTTTAGCATGAAGATATAAAAATAAATTACATATAAATTTTTAGAATCGAATCAATGGATATTTAACACTTAATATAACCAATCGAATGCGCCTATTTTCAGAAGAAATAAATGCAAACACACCGAACTGTAAATTAAATATGTAAGTGTACATGACAAGTGACTTTAGTCATGTGTGTGTGAATTTGTTTAAATGTAAATTACACACTCGTAGTTTATAGTTACGGATTAACGGAAAAACGGAATAATTCTACACGTAATTGTAAGTATCAATTTTGTTTTTTACTTAAATCCATTGAAACGTTTCAGAATACAAAAGTCGATCATAAAGATCATTCGATTATCGTTCCCAAAAGAGCATACATACATTGATCATGTTCTAGTAAGATCTGTTACAGAATAAGGTTGTCAAAGTTGAGAAAAACGCTTGGTACTTTTTATATACTTTTGTACAGATAGAAAAACACTATCATTTTCTTCAGAACTCAAAGACTCATCACCAGAGAGCAATAACTCAATTGTAATATTGATAGCAAAACATTGATTTCATTCATCATTAAAAGTCTTTCTGATGAAAAATTGTTACAATATAATAAATAATGTTTAGCATCTTCATTGATCAAGCCACATAAACAATTGGCATCTTGTACTAAGTTTGCATTAAACAAATCAGATTGAAGAGTGCTACAATGGTTTCGCAACCTTGCATGTAATACAGATAGTAAGCGGTCTCCAGAGCAAAAATGCCTCGGAGGTTTTTTATTCTTATAGTATAACATGTGCAATTTGCTTTTAAATGATGAAAATGTAGGACTCTGTCTAATAATAATATCTAAAGTGTTCCACAATGTTATGGATGCTGGGAAGTAAGAATGTTGATAAACCGACAAACGATTCACTGGAATAGTGATATTGTGTCTGTTTCGTAAATTGTAATTACTAATATCAGACACAAATTCTGGAACCAAGTCATGTAAATAATCTGGAGCCTGATTGTTAATAATTTTATAAAACATGGCTAACTTTTTTACCTCCCGCCTTACGATTAATTTTTCCCATCCCGTCTCCCTGTAAATAGCGTTTCGGCTAGCATAACTTGGTAATCCAGTAACTATGCGAGCAGCCTCGATTTGAATATTTTCTATCCGATCAGAATTTGTGTTCCCACAATTATCCCAAACTTCTGATGAATACTCAAGTATCGGACGAATAAAAATCATATAAATTTTTTCCAAATATTCCCTTTTTAATCGATATTTTAGTTTGCGTAAAACATTAAGCTGCTTCGTAGTTTTCTCAATCAGTTTATCAACATGCTTATTCCATTTACAATCATTACTAAATATGACACCTAGGTGTTTATGCGCACTAACTGGTTTCAATGTAGCACCACCAAAATCAAAAGTAATATCACTGTAAATATTTTTTAAACTGAATATCATAATATCAGTTTTGTTTGGATTAAACTTCACTAGCCATTTTTCTGACCACTTACTTAAATAATCAAGATCTCTACTGATTGAATTTTTCAAAGTGGATTCATCAGGTGCAGTATGACCTATTGAAGTATCATCTGCAAAAAGCCTTCCGAATCCAGACATACCATCAGCTATATCATTTATGTATATTAAAAACAACAAGGGTCCTAATACTGACCCCTGAGGCACACCAGGCCAGCGTTAAGTTTTCCCATGTTTGATAATGAATCTTTTATGACAACTCTCTGAGATCGTCTAGACAAGTAACTTTTCAACCAACATAGCAAGTCTCCCTTTATACCATATTTTTTCAAGTTTATGTAATAAAGCCTTAATCCAAACAGTATCAAATGCTTTGCTGATATCAGCAAATGTAATGCTTGTTAAAAGCTTTTCATTTAATGCACTCAAAATTTTGTTATACAATTCTATCAACTGATGCGAAGTTGAGTATCCTGGAATAAATCCGGATTGATACTTGTATAATAATTTATTTCCATGTAAATGGTTAAAAATATTTTTAAAAACAATCTTTTCTAAGACTTTAATCACACATGACAATAAGGAGACTGGCCTGTAGTTAGACGGTAATGACTTGTCACCACTTTTGAATAAGGGAATAACATGTGCAATCTTCCATTGGTCCGGAAATATTTTATCATTTAAAGATTTGCTAAAAAGTAGACATAATGGTTTGGAAATTTCATTTCTAACGGCAAGTAACATTCTGTTGCTAACGATATCTGGCCCAACAGCTTTATTAACATCGAGCGTTGAAAGAATATCAAGTACATCTTGTTCACTAACTACAATTTGTGAAATAAATTCAAGACATCGGTCGTCAAATTCCGGCAAATCTTTACTAGCGCCATCTAAATTAGAAATTGAACAAAAATATTTATTTAAAATGTCGGACTTTTCGGTTCCCTCATACGCAAGTTTAAAGTTGTGATCAGGGTCCGTCATGGGTGGTAAATCATGAGACGGTGTATCACTTTTAATTAACATGTTAACCGTTTTCCAGTATTGTTTACAGTTTGTAACATTTAGTTCATCTAAATTTTCATTAATACTGGTAAAAAAATATTTTTTAGCTTGCTTTTTCAAATTATTTACTTTGTTTCTTTGTTGTTTAAATTTCTTTTCTGCGGATGTACTATTTGAGCGAATAAAAATATTACGAAGCCTGTCGCGTTTTCTCGTTTCGCGTCCCAAATCCGAATCATACCAAACTTTATCGTCACATCTTATAGTTACTTCCCTTGTAGGTATGCACTCGGAGGCTATATTAAGAAATGAGTTCGTGAAATTAGTCGCAGCAACATGAACATCACTTGCATCAGAAATCAAATATTCCCAATTTGTTTCAACTACTTTTTGTTTCATAAGGTCATAATCACCTTTTTTATAATCCCATATCGATCTATTATAAGTTCGTCTTTTACTAAAACCACAATTAATTGTGACGTATGTTCCATCATGATCACTAATACCTCTATCCAAAGGTATTGTGTCTTTATCTAAAACCGGTATCGAATCAGTGACTAAAATAGGATCAAGTAAAGACGTGCTACCTGTTCGTGTGTCAAAATGAGTAGCTTTGTCAATTATGTTAACAAGGCCACTGATGAAAAAAATATCTCTTATATTTGACCGTAGATCTGACATAAAGTTTTTATTCAGGTCACCTAGGCAAATTATGTTATTATTTTCATCAAGGGCATTTTTCAACATTTGATCAAAATACTGCCAGAAATAAACTGAAGATTGCCGTTCCGACCTATAATTGATGTTTATCAATATTGATCGCAATTTAGTTTTTAACTCAAACCACATACTCTCAAGTTGGCAATTCTCCAAATCATGTCGACGAGTTATGCGAACATAACTTTTATAATACATAATAATGCCACCCCCATGAGAATTTCTATCTTTTCGAACTGGTATTTCAAAACCGGATATATATAAATCAGAATCTGTAATATTTGAGTCTAAATGGGTTTCTGTCAAGAATACGACATCGTAATCTTCAATAATATCGACAATATAATTCAGTTTATTTCTAAGGCTTCTTATATTACCATGGAAAATTGACAATGTTTTCTCAGATATTTCTGGTGTGCGCTCAGGACCCGGGTTCGGTTCGATGTCACCACATATTAGCAACAACCATAATAACAGTATGTACAATGAAATCATATTAGCAGAAGATCTGTATAAATTAAAAATACATAGTTTGAGTCTTGAAATATTCGTAAATAAAACGGCAAGTAATTCATACACTGAGAAAGATACAAATGTTTTTCTCAAACAACCCAGACTTATCTTGTGATAAAACAGTCCTATTGTCATTCTATATGCTACGATGTCATTACCCATTATCAAATACAACAGAATACATGTAAATGACAATTAGAAAATAGGACTGCTTTGTAAAACATGATGCAAGATATAAACACATATAAATCGAATGATCATTCATGAAATTCAGGCAAATAAAAAATAAGGGAAAACAAAAATTTATGTACAAAAGGCAAAATTGGAACATCATAGGAATGTTCGATGCAGTTGTAATGAAATCAGAGAGATCAATTTAGTTAAGATGAATTTAGTTTCGATGTCATTTGAGGGGGAGGAAACAATAATCAAATAAATCAGAAAACAAAATGTGAAGTTTTTTAAAAACGGAAGCTCTTTTGTAAAGTGTAAATAGAAGGTAAATAGATTAATCTATCTTTTCATTTAATCAATACAGGTAAGCTATAAAAACGTTTGAAGAACGATCATTATTAAAGTTACAGGAGCGTAACAAGTTCACGTGTATCTAAGTTATTTTAAATCACTGAAGTGTAAAGAGTTGAGTTATAATTTCATGTCACATGTTTTGAATTGCAAATAAATGAAATATAAATAAACAAACACAGACACGTGATGCTTAACACGTGTAGCGAGAAAAGAAATATCCAGTACAGCAATACAGAAAAAACGAGTATAATTATCTATACAAGACTAGTGTATATTAATTAAATTGATAAAACAATTTAAGAATTGTGTTATTTATACAAATGCAAGTCAACGGACATAAGACTATGATGTAAACGGAATGTCTAATCCTCTTTCTGGTCATCACCTTCTAGGACTTCCCCACCAAGCTTATATATGTCCTGCCTAGAAATTACCACTTTCGGACGAGAATTCTCAGATTGTTTAATCAATATGGACCCGTCATGTGTCCAAAACGAATTTATTTTACCTTTCTCACGCAATGTGTTAAGTCTGTGCAGAAGATTGTATCTTTAAGTGTGGTAAGGATTGAAGAAAAAGACGAAAAATAATATAAAGAAGCAAAAGAGATATTGTTTTACAATGAATTTACCATCGCTGATAGCCTTGAATGAGAAATAATAGTGACTGACAATACTGACAATACTGTATTTGAACATGAGCATTTCTTTGCATATGAAAATATTACCATTTGGTCTATGAAAGGTGTATTTTTTTATTATACAAGAACATTTAATCTTACGTCCAAACCAATTAAAATTTTATCAAAATATCCTCTGTGATTGTTTAAAATGTAAATTGACTTGTACAAACAATGACGCTAACCGCATATCTGCCTCCTTTCGTCTTTCATAGTGACAGATAAACTATGTAAAACAAACACAAAGAATAGTTGATATACTAAAAATCCGTTGTCAAAAGGATAAAAAACACAAATGTTTCGTTCAATGTTCCGAAAAATTGGTTAAGCAATTGACATGAACAAAGATCGACAAACAGTAGGCCGTACATTTACCTATAACTGTTAACGTTTACGTAATGTGATATCTGGTAGGGACTGGTCTCATTCGCAATTATGTCCCATCGTCTTTTGTACTAACCAATAGTTCAGAAACAAGGGATTCGATTTTTATTTTGTGAATTAGTTTATTATTCGAACAGTGAAAAACATTTGTTTAACTAGCTATATATATAGCAGGAATCCAAATGTTAAGTACATTAAGATGAACTGTACTGGCAGTTTAATTTACGATCGTAAATACTTATTTCAACTGAGCCAATATTTAGCAAACCTCTTATTCGATGAATCGTATAAGCTGTCATAACATTTACTAACCACCAATTTTACTGCACCAGATGCGCACTAGTATCTCTCCAATGATGCTCGAATCCGGAATATATGTTCTTCTAAAAAAAATTACTAACGTTCAAATTAAAGGTTCATTAGGTTCAAAAGCATCATCATTACTAGCATCTCAATGTTCCTGAAACTATCGAAAAACGGCACTCTGATTTTCTGACAGATTTAATTATGTTTTTAAATTTTTTGCAAATTAAAGGACAAGTAAATAGGTTCTTCAAATGATCCAAATATACTGTTTATTCAGTAAAGTATCCTTCTTGTGAATTTGCAAAAAAAATATCAAAATAAGAACGAATACCTATTATCGGAAAAGAGCAACATGTAGAAATGTACTCTATGCTGATTGGTTGAATTGGTGTTGAAACACATAAATCCAGGACATTGATTTTATATCGTCATCTTTTATTTTTGTATGCATCTTTCTGAAGTGTGGGTTAAGAATATTCCAATTTATTGAACAAATATGAGTTAAATAACTTGTGATTTCGATAGAATTATACACTGATATATTTTTTTTCAGAACGCTAGTAATATAATTTTGTTGTAGTGCGTTATGTAACAAGACACTTTGGACATTAAATAATAGTTGAAGAAATTATTAAACGTGTGACCATTTATTTTTATACCTTCTTTTATGAAGATTGTAGTCCAGATCCTTGTAAAGGAAAGAGGGACGAAAGATACCAAAGGGACAGTCAAACTCATAAATCTAAAACAAACTGACAACGCCATGGCTAAAAATGAAAAAGACAAACAGAAAAACAATAGTACACATGACACAACATAGAAAACTAAAGAATAAACAACACGAACCCCACCAAAAACTAGGGGTGATCTCAGGTGCTCCGGAAGGGTAAGCAGATCCTGCTCCACATGCGGCACCCGTCGTGTTGCTTATGTGATTACAAATCCGGTAAATAGTCTAATTCGGTAGGTCAAATTCATGAAAGGGAAGGGGATTGTAGTTACGACGTGAGGAACATATCCGATATCATTTGTGAAATGGTTATTCCATAACGGTCAACCAACTCGTGATGGCGTCCGTAAAATTTACGAAGGGATGATTTCAACTTCACCATTTGGAACTAATGGACGTGGCGCATGTTACAACGGAAAGACTGATTATTATTGCCAATGTCAGATTGGATATACTGGACGTAATTGTCAAACAGGTACATGTAACAAAAAATCATTTTCTATGCTATTTGTCAAAAATTAGACGGCAAAAAGATTGCGATTTCTCATGTTCATACGGAAAAATGCTTTTAATTGTTTACTAAATCTTTTCAATATCCAGGATCACCATATGTTTAAAACAAATGTAATGTCCGGTAGAATCTAAGAGACAGCAACCCGACGATAGAATAGACAACAGCAGAAGGTCACAAATATGTCTTCAATGCCGCGAGAAATTCCTGCACCCAGAGGCGTTCTTTAGCTGGCCCCTAAAAAAATATATATAATAGTTCAGTGATAGTGGACGTCATACTAAACCCCAAATTTTACACAAGAAACTTAAATTAAAAATGATATAAGACTAACAAAGGCCAGAGGCTCCTGACTTGGGACAGGCGCAAAAATGCGAGGGTGTTAAACATTGTTTTTGAGATCTCAACCCTCCCCTATACCTCTAGCCAATATAGAAAAGTAAACGCATAACAATACGCAGTAAAATTCAGTTCAAGAGAAGTCCGAGTCCGATGTCAGAAGAGGTAACAAAAGAAAAAAAACAAATTGAAGCTTTTTTTTTATATTTGCTGGACTTGAAAACCAACAGCATAAAACAAGGAACAGGAATAATACACATTATAGCTTGGAAATTCAAATAATGAAAGAGGAGTACAGCTAAAATTGCAGTTTACTGTATTAATAAGAACAAACGTTGTTCATGTTTTTGTACATTATTATTATTTACATATGTTAGTTTTCTGGCTTGAATTTTATAACGGTCATCATTTCGAGGCCTTTTATAGCTGACTAAACGGTATGAAATTTGCTAATGTTTGATGTCCGTACGGTGACCTTTAGTTGTTAATTTCGGTGTCATTTGGTCTTTTGTGGTGAGTTGTCTGTGGTGATACATATAAATATATACAGCATACGCAACTCATAGCTAACAACTGAATATTTTGGTGTTATTTTCAGTGTCGACAACACCTGCTGGTAGGTTGAATATAGTCGAATTTATTATTACAAAGATGAGTCTTTTAAGACAGTTTTACTAATACTTAATATATATTACAGTATGACCTCTATCTATTTGTGAGGAATACAATTCTAAACTTTATTTTGGCATGTTTCCATTGAAAATATTGGATAATATGCCTTCTCCTATCCGTGACAGTGTTTGAATAGAACAACGTATAAACAAATTGTTCCCATTCGCTGAAGTGCTTCGACCTATAATTCTTTACTTTTTTTATATATTGTAACTTGGTTGGACATTAGTCTGATTGACACTCATACCACATCCTCTATATTGACTCATAAGTTCAGTAAAACAAAAACCAATAAAATATATATACTAGTACTCATAACTACTACACGTTATTTCAAAGTAAATTGCAATAATACATACGTGTATATTCTGTTTTCCCGGACAATTAATACATTGATCTAGCATGTTATGTTAGCATATTGTCTTTAAAAAACATGCATGTAACAGTCGTTTGTTTTTTTAAATTAAGACTCCTATGTCGTAAAAGAGAGGCAAAACTTGTTTTGTAGTCGTTAACTGGTATACATTTTTACTTGTGTCTTTTTGCATTTATTTTTGTATATTGTGCAGCAACAACACATATATCGGGCTTAGGATCTATGCGTGAGTACATTTGTGATTTGTGAAATTGATGAAATTGATGAAAATATGTGATATATAACTAAATAGGTATTATTAAAAAAAAGGACTAACAAAGACAAAAACCAATTGCAAGATTAAAAATCAGTACTGTCGTTTAAAGGATTCAATATCTTTCTTTTAAGTTCGTCATTTATATTTGTTAAATAAAAACCGTTTTGCAAATGTACCCTGTAGAAACGTATAGAAAGTGAAAGATAAAAGATAAACAACCATGTACACATTCATCCACCAAATTAGTTATATATTGATCAATGGTTAGTTTTTCTGTCTAGTTAATTTTCCCCCGTATCATTGAGTTGCTGCTTCATCGAGGCATACATCATGTGTCTTTTATATACACAAATGTTTTTATATATATATATATATATATCGTATGTTCAAGATTGTCTTTACTAATCGGCTAGTTGATAACCGTCTTTAAGACTCAAAGGCAAAAGGAAAAAACATTTTGCAAAGTTCTTTAATTCTATTTTTAGATATTTTGAGGATATTATTTTCCAATCAGAAAACCACATTTCAATGAGTTTTTACATCTTATATGTTCAAGGTCTGTTATAAAATGTTTTTTGAATTTGTATCATGAGGTCTTGTAAATACCGAAACAAATCGTCGCTGGGCTTCTAAAATGTTGTAAATTACAAATTTTTCAAGAAAAAAATATCTCACAAACAGGCTTTGAAAAGTTTGACAAAATGCATGCTTCCAAAATTTCGTATGTAAACTTGAACATTTTTGTAAATAGCAGTGAAATAAAAACTTTGACGTTTCTGGATTATCCAAGAACTTAAATTATTTTCACAGAAATAAAGAACTGTACAATTATTTTTTTCCCAAAGCCATTCTACAACGATTTACAAGTTTTCTTACAACATTGTGGAAGCAAACTTTACAAACAACTGACATTGGCAGTTTTGTAATATGTCTTATTTCACACATTTTGATTGGTCTAACTGCATGCTATTTTGTAAAACCAAAGATTTCCTCCAGCCCAGATCGTTGGTGTAAAAAAGTATTTTTAGCCAAAAAAGTCATATACGACATTTTAGAAGCCCAGCGACGAAATAGAGGAATACAGTATGTGGGCGGTCATCAGTATGCAGTAAAATTTGTATGATTTATGTAGCAGTTGTGATAATTTTGTCTTATTTAATGTTCGTCTTTTCGAGTATTGAGGACTGTCTATTGTTTTTTTTAAACTTTGATTTTGCTTTTTGTTTATTTCAAATCTTTTTGGCATAATTTTGTCGATCTTCTTTCAAGTGTGGTTTTATTTTAGAAATTTTCTGATTTTTAACCTGTGAACTACAAATAAAATTGTACCTATCTTTACCTGCGTATTAATGTCTTAATAGAATGGTATACAAATAAAGAAACGTATAGGTATTTAATGCCTTATCTTTTTTAGCTATGTTACCGTCAGGTTTGCAGCAAACTGTAAAAGGTAAGCACATACATTGCTGCTAAAGCTTTGCTAAAGCTATGCCAGAAAACTTATCACCTGCTAAAAATATTCTCAGTTTTATTTTTAACTAAGAATTGGATTGAATAATAACATGTACGTACACGTACAGTTACCAAGTTGACAACTAGATATTATTATAGGTAGAAAACCTTTATCTGATAAATGTTGCTAAACAAAAGATGAAAATACACGAATTTACTTTCACCAAAGTTTATCTTTTGGTACTAATAAAAAGAGATCTCCACTGAAAAAGCTCTGCCAGTGACCAAATCTGTAAACAGCAAGTGCATAATCGTTGTATGATAATAATAACAAAATTAAAAAAAATGAAATTTATATTAATATTCAACATCATGTTGTTAACTTCAAAATCATAAAGAGTAAGAAATAAAACACAGTCGAAATACATACTGTCCTTATTTTAGTCATGTAAGAGATGTCTTTCATAAGCTATATTGTATGTCTATTCTCAATCATCAACTTAAATGTGTCTAGATTTAAATGTGTTCATCCATAGTATACTATTTCGTTACAAGATGTAATTGTTAAAATGTGTAATAATCGGATTTTTTGGCAATAAAATGTTATCTACTTTTAACAGAGCATCATTGCAATAAACTTGGCTTACTCATGGATTTGGCTGTAGGGAAAGCTTTACATCAGCAAGGCGCTAAAAGCTGTGGTGGCAATTCAGCAGATGCAGTTCTAATCAAACATTGTCAAGCGCCTTCGTTTTCTAGATGGCGAAGAGGGCTGCAGGTTCACAACAATACATTTACTTCATTCATATTTCAATGTGCTTATATCATAAATACTAGTAATCTTTAATTTCATGTCATCTTTTTAAAAACGGAAATCTTCATTTACACATGTTTCATACAGGTTGTTTCACGGAGGACTGATTAAAAAGAACATGAACACATTCTTATTTCAACTAAGAAGCTAGACAGACGACAGTTAAATGTGTAGCGGATTGTATGGTTATCAAGATACTCATTTATGACACAATTTTAAATATTTGTACCCAAATTTCTATTGTGTTTTTGTTTTATTTGTTAAAATTTTATGATTTATTATCTGACCTTTCACACACTTGTTCACACAGGTCATCAACCATTGTAATCAGCTTAATCAATATACACCTGTAGGTGAATGGGACAGTGTAAGATTTACTAATAATATTGGAGTAATGACATCTTGTCAAAGTGGTGTTATTGAGGTATGTTTACAGTAAATACTATATGCACTAGTTTGATAAATAATTTTATATATTTTGTTGTTTGAAAAATACACGTATTGTAACACTAGGTATGATTTAATGTATTTTATACAATATTTGAGTGATGTTTTTATCTATACAATCAATACGGGCACTTTCACAATGTCAGTTTTGAAATAAACTGTTTGCGCATTACTCTTGGTTTTGTACATGATCCAAGTTGTTGCAGATATTTAGCGTTGGTACATCAAACTTTTTGGAAAGACGTCCTAATCGTGATTTAGTTTGCTTCCAAGTATAAAATAAAATGTAGCAGCCTGTATTAATAATTTGAAATCAAGTCATAAGAAAATATGACTCTAATTGCTATCAATCAGTCTTTTGTGTACACAGATTTATTATTCTATTCATGTGAAAACGATTAAATCCCTGCATAAAAACACAAAATAATATTTGTATTTTCAATAGAAATAGCAGAAAACAGGGGATAAGATATTTGCAATAGAAAATTATCACTCAACAAACAAAAAACAACGGTCTAAACCTGAAAGATAAGTAAACAATCTGCAAGAGAAGAAATAAATCTGAAATGAACTAATTGAGTTGGTCATATGATCAGAGACGAAGTCGGTTCCTGTTCATTTTTCTACATTTGTTTTGTTCATGGCATATCACCAACGTGTCCGCTGAAATCTGATTTTATCAATGAAAACGGACCTAAGTTTGCGGACAAGATTGAATTACAACAGAATCAATACATTGCGATTCAAATATAACACAAATATGTTTTGTTATGAGTGATTAAGTCATTATGATAAATGCAATTGAAAAGATGACTTGGCTACCAACTCAGCAGAAATAACACCCTTCTAAACACTAAAAAGTTAAATCATAAAAGTATATGCCAGAAAGGCTGACAAAAAAGAAGTTTTGACATGAGTGAAATAAAAATATTGAGAGTCCTTGTCACTACTGGTAAAGAGAGCCGTGGTGTAGTAGTTAGTGCATCGGACTACTTACACAAAGGTTCCTGGTTCGATTCCTGTCTGGGATGAAAATTTCAGGAACTGAATTTTCGGCTCTCCCTTGACACCATTTGCGAGTATGGTCTCGAGGAAACGATGATAGTCCGTCGGAAGGGGACGATACATGGCTGACCCGTGTTAAGAGAGAGCCATATCTCTTGCACGTTAAAGACACCCTTGTAGATTTCGAAAAAGAGCAGGCTAATGCCGCTACAAGGCAGCACTCGCACCCGCAAAGTGGAAAGGGATTAAAATAAGTTGCAAAACTTGTTTCCCAATCCACTATAAATAAATATGTTTAAACTAAAATACTGGTAAAACGATGCTGAATACAATGCCAATGTCACAATGAAACATGTGACGTCATGTGTGTTGTCATACAATAAAGCCATTATTATAGCAATTTCTCAACTATAATTTATCGATGTGGTCAACAGAATTTATCATTACAATGAACTCAAATTATCCCGATAACCAGAGAAAAACTTATACAATGGATCGCTTTTCTTTAAAATCTCAGACGAGTAGATGAATATTGTTTATCTAGAAATGTAAAACTGCCTTTAAAAAAACATGTGTACTTATAATGCATGTTGTTTTTAAATTGGTTGTATCATAAGGTCAATTTACGGAAATATTTGATGAGAAACACAGGTCGTTTTTTTTAACCGACAATTTGTTTTGGTTTGTTCTTGTTGGTGTTTTTTTTAGAAACTTGTGCTTACCAAACAAAAACTACATTAAACGTCTACTTCCTCCTCTAAATTATACCTGTGATAATGAACTGTCAATTCCGGATTTTGTGCTCTTCAACCAGGTTGGAACGATATAACCGATTATGTAATCAACGCGCTGAAACATGGGTTACACTAAAAAACGGTGATTTGTTTCATGCAAATTTGTTAATATAATTACTAGAACACACCCGTGATATCGCGAGTCCGTTACTGAATTAAAGTATATAACTATGCGCAAGCCTTATTTTAATATTAGTATTGTCATCTGATAAAGTCATGCCGATTATAAGATACACAGTTTTATCTGCTTTCAAATCTTTCTGTTTGAACCCGTCGAACTGGAACTTATCAATTATTGGTAATATTAATTATTTGGAAAACAAAAGGTCCTGGAATGGAGTATTTTTTAATCAACAGCATTGTTGTATATTAGTTATAAATAAAGTTGAATTCTTTGATTCACTGTTTTACGTAATTGAAAACTGTACCTATACGCCTTATTTTAAGTCCAGATTCTTAGTATTAGTATTGTTATCTTAGAAAGTCTTACTGATTAAATGATTAAATTTAGTAGTGTCAACCCTGTGATTATGACCCGTGTATATAGCATATTAATCCTAAATACACCGTTTGGTGGTGCGCCTGTCAGATGCGGAACGTACAGATAAGGTAATAGGTAACAGGTGAATATACTATTGTTATCGGTATCGGACTCGACCCGGAACTTCTTAATTATTGGCAATATTAATTACGTGGAACACAAAAGGGCCTGGAGTGGTGTAATTTTTAATCTACACCTTTGTACTATATTAGTTATATATAAAGTTGAATTCTTTGATTCGTCGTTTTTTCGTGATGACGACTGACAAATTGGACCTCGTAATTTTAGTATTATAGATGTTTATTTTTCATATGATTCTATCTTGCAGATGATATCGCAGTCATGTGGTAGCCCGTTGAACCTCCATAATATTACATCTCCAACATTCGATTCAATATATACAATTCATTGGACGTAGTACATTGCATTGTCAACAACTTTAAAAAGATATATGAATAAATGTTTTTAATTCAGTTGTCTTAAATCTATATTTTGATGTGCAAGTTTATAAAAAAGAAGTTAGTGTTGTGTATGTATTCATGGTTGATATTGTTGTTCTTTTTTATTGTTTAAGCTTAAGTTGTAAGAGACAATAACAATCAAAACCAAGGAGTAAATTTATGAACCCTTAGCTGTGCTAATCCATGCAAAAAAGGAGCATACCCTTAAAGGTATTCTGGTCAACTAACGGTGGAGGATACCTTGCAATTTATGAACAATGTATGCAATAGCTAACGATAAAGACTACTGTGACTTTGAGATGAATATTTTATGTAGATATTGTCTTGTGCGTTTATTGTTTGTGTCGCTAAAAACTAAGGGCGCACGTGGCCGTTAATGAAATAAACAACGTCATCATAGAACAAAACAGCGATACACAGATTATCGTTGATCACCTCAAGTCGATTGCTTGTCACACTTTCGCTGTACCTGCTCAATCGAGAGAATCAATATCGTTGATATAATCAACGGTAATCTATAATAATGAAATGTTTGTCCACCTGATGATAGAGAGCATGGGTCTATTACAATTAATACAAAGAAAGATTTAAAATCTAAAATGCTATTAGCGCAGATTAGATAATCCAATGTTTGCGATTTCAGACTACACTAGTTGTGAAAATGATTATGATGAAAAGTTGGGTGTGCATGACTATCGAGCAGGAATCGTCTGATCAAGATACATGTCAATTTGATGTTCTGACTGTAAAAGCTAGGTCCACAATAGTTATCTTTTTAATTTAAAGTAAGGACAACACGTCTTTCTCAAGTAGATCACTTGCCCTCTATTTCCTATTCACTTTAAGTATAAAGGCAACTTTAACATTTGGTCTATTAGTTACATAAAGTGATAAATAATAGCTCAAAACAATATAGCACATGCACTCGTGTTCATTCAACTTGATAGGTGTTTGGTTTTACATTATGCAATATACAATTATACCAATGCTAAAAGTAACAAGTTTTTGTCATGAATTTGATGTATATGTTAGTCTCTAGATTTCACTTTGTTTTTGTATTGGTGTATCCTCGTTAGCTATGACATTTTTAACAGTATAATAACATTACGCGTTATACAGAAATAAAACATAATAAGGGGGGAGGGGGTATACATCTATATATCCAAAGGTCATTAAGAGTATTAAGTATTAAATGGCAAAATCTAAACCTTAAATACAATTAACAAATGGAAAACAGCGATAATCCTAACTCGATAAAGGCATTTTCTTATGAAAAAAATGTGAATTAAACCGGATCTCACATGTATGGCAGTTGCATTGAATTCCATTATCTTGACAAAAAGGTATGAGTAAAACGAACACACATGATAGATAAAAAAGTTAAAAAAAAATTGGTACAGCAGTCAATATTGTCATATGATTTTAATCAGTATGAATCATATACCTGATTTAAACAATGAAACACAAAATGACATATCGATAGACGAGCTATTGAAACATTCTTGCAATATCCTCAATTCCTAAATAAACTAAACATCCATCGGTAGTGGTAGTAAATAAAACACTTCAAATATCGTGCGTCCCTAACAAATTTCTGCATTCGTCCGGGATGCTCCAATTAAAATACTTTAATATCAGATATTTATAAATACGACAAAACGATAAGAGCATTTTGAACGTAATAGACCTCCAAATCATCCAAGGCCAAATTAAATATCGTAAAATAATACGGTCATCAAGACGGAGCCTTGGCTCACACCGAACAGAAAGAGCACTACGATGACTAGTGTACCATCATTCAAACGTGACAACCAACGGTCTAATATATATAAAATACATGAAACGAAAGACATGTATGAACAACATCCACAAACAATAACTACTGAACATCAGATTTCTGACATAGGACAGGTGCAAATAAATGCAGCAGGTTTAAAAGTTTTTATAGGTACTAATCTTCCAACAAATCTAAATCAGTAGTGTAACATAGAAAGACACATATCAATTGAAATGGCTTAACTCAATTAAAAGATATAAAAGCAAGTGAACATACACTGAACGAATAAATTTGATCTATGCCACAATGTTTAGGAAGCTGGCTTGTCATGTTTTGGATTTTTTGTCAGATTTTCAGAATCCTCTGGTTTTATCCATTTGAATGCCTTGAAAAAATTTGCCCGTTGACCCCCATTTTTCTTTTTGAAATTCTTTTACATGTATAATGATAAGCCATCTGTAAAAGTCTTATAAAATTTTAATTACTTTTTAACAGTTTTTGAGAACTTTAACTTGTCAATGATAAAGCTATGAAAAGTCAAGAGAGAATATTTTCCCGCCAAAATTTCAATGGTTCATATCTCGAAAACAAGCACGGTGACCTATATATTTTTTTTTTGCTCTTTGGATTCCTTTATTAATTCGTTATCAATATAAACTAGTGTTTTGAAAAGTTAATTACTTTGAAACTGAGAAGCGAACTCCCTTAAAAGAAAATCAATACATAAGGGGTAGACGATATAAACAATTTAAGAAAAACATCCATAACCTTGACCACAATGCCGTCAAATAATATAATGTACTCAGGTAATTGAAAATAATGTTGCTGTAAGGTATACAGTTTAAATGGAGAACAAAAAATAGTTTTTAAATCTAATTATTAACTACAATTATAGAAAGTGGGAAAAACCCTCAAACAAAAACCAGTTAACCTTGAACAAGGCTAAAACATTACATCACTTTTGATATTTGAATAAAAACACTATTTGGAACATTGTATAGATGAATGTCGGACTATTCACCCTTACAATGCAACACACGTGGTCATGCATCGTAATAGTGTTATTAAATATATTCTGTGCCATGTGTATATGTCATTCTTATCTATCTAATTCAGTCCAAAGTGTGATCTGCAAGGCCAAGACAATGGTAAGATCACGCTTAAATAATTTTTCAAAATAATATAAATGCTTATTTATGAATTGAGTTAGCAGTAGTATACCGCTGTTCGAAATTCATCAATCGATTGAGAAAAAAATATTTCAATTTGCAATTCTAACAAGAACACATATCTTCAAAGGGTCTCTAGAAAAACTTTAACTTTATTTTAGTAAACAGAATTTGTGACTCTATAACCTTATACTATGCTCTAGAATAAAGATAACGAAGGAAACTCACCATCAAAGACCAAATGACGCAGAATATAAGAACATATAAGGCGCATTCGCAAGCAATTTATAGTAACAGGATGTTTATCGCCGTCATGTGGTTGATTGATTGATAAATATATCATAGAAGGGGGTATTTGCTTCAATTGAAATTTCTTTAATTAATTGATGCCTTATTGATAAAGGTGATATTCGTCCACAATTAAATATAAAACATGACATTTATCTATATAACTAGATTATTAGTTAATGTTTTACCTTAAAATCTACCTGCACTATATATCTTACGTCGTTTATCATTTATATTTAGGAAAGGCTCTCTTATCACTGGCTTGCACAGGGAGTTATGGCTGCAGTTTGTATCGTTCAATTAACTGTGTCAGACGTTCCCTCTAAGACAACATGTGATTTCTATCCAATACATGGAGTAATACAGAACTCGTATTACGAAAGCTATTTCAATCAACCTCCAAATAATGGCCATGGAACCAATATATTTGGTAAAAGATCATTTATTTATGTACGCAACTGCCAATATACAGGAAGTTACAAAAACTATGGCGGTAAACATTTGATTCTGGTTTTCTGTCCAGTAAGTAAATTTCTTAGTTTTCTGTGTGATATACTTTTCACAACGAGCAACACAATTTTGTGTTTACAAATATCTAGTAATCACCAATAAGTATACCCCCATTGAGTAACATTTTTCCATTTTGTACGTAAATCCGCGTAACAACTCACCTTAGTTTTAAAATAAGAAGAACCTCAATGTTCAAATATATAAATTATACTCCCTATTTCCTCCTCCATAGATTTTCAATTAATTTCATATATGCATATCGAATGGTAGTAATTGAACATAAACGGTACCGAGTGTACTGTTCCAGATGTACAGTTTGCAAATACTTGTCAACTAACCCACAGAGGCCAACGGACGCTGATTTAAACAATTATATGCAACAGTAAGACCTTCACCAATGGGGAAAACCCATACCGTATATATAGTTATTAAAGGCTCTGGCGGAACAAACTATCAAACTATTCGAAATGAAAATCATAGTCCATAATTATGTCTTTACAATTAACGGAAAACAGATATAAGATTAGATAAGATAAGATAAGATTAATTTCATCAAAGTATCACCATCCATTACAGTATCTATATATATACACACACACACATAAAGTCATAAGAACCTAACATTTAGTAAAAGGAAAGAGAGTGAACAATTACAATCATTAAATAGAATGTAACAAATAATCCCTTCTATCTATGTATTTGTTTGCCTTTTTTATTTTTATATATCTGCATAAGTTAAAAACAAGTTTCAAACGTATCAGATTAAGTAAAGAAAAGTATTTCAAAAGTCTAAGACGTCTTTTACGGAAATAAACATAGGCTACCAGTGGTTTACTACGATAGAATAATATGTGTTTATAAGGTTTCAGATCACAGCTCAACTGAATTGGAATCTTCATTTGTTTATAGGTTTTTCAAATTCAAGGTCGAATATGGGTAGATATTACCAGCGGACATTGTGCACCACAAGATTGTTGTCGTAAGTAGGATCTGAACACGTGATATTTTAAAAATGTTCAGCTCTGGTTGAAACCCATATCGCATAATCAGCTAAGACACTGAAATCACAAATGTAAAACAAATCAAATGAGAAAACTAACGGTCTTATTCATGTAAAAAATAATGAATGAAATCAAATTTGATTTACAGTAACAAACGATAACCATGGAATAACAGGCTTCTGATTTCGACATGCACATACAGAATGTAGTGGGATTAAAGTTGTTGAAGGTGCACCAAACCTGGGACAGTGGTGTTATCGTACATCATTCGAACAAGCTATGAATATAAGTTGAATTATTTGCATAAAAAAACATGAAAGAGGTTTCAAATTGTTAAGAACAAATGAAGCTGCAAGTAGCCGCCATCAGGAAATCGTAGAATCAGATGATCTTATTTGTACAAATTTGTATTCATATAATCTATGATATACACAAATATCGTCCCTGCGTACTATATGATTAAATCAAAATTTAAATTTGGGTAAGTGTAAAAGATCGGGTCACATAAAACATATGTGTAAGAATATTTTCGTTAATCATATACGAATAAGGAAAACTATATATTTTGAATGTTTCTGTATTGGAATACTGTCTGGTACACAATATGTGATATCTAGGAACATAGCAACACAAAGAAAAGTCTTTTAACTTTGGAAGTTATACAAATCCAATTACTGCCGCATAAAATTTTTGAAAGGTTTTCATACTTTTTAAAACATCATTTTTTTTTCGTTGGCTTTATGTGTCAATGGATGTGGGATGCAACATAAACTTTCTTGCATCCCGACATTTAACACTGGATTTATTTTAATTAATTGTATGACAACCTATATCTTGATATACTAATATTTGTGTTCACCATTTTAAACATTGGAATAATATATTTATTTTCTTTTACCATGTTTACAGTTGTGAATCGTAAGTAGATATTTGTATAAACGTAATATATAAACAAACATATTCTAAAAACATATATAATGTTTCAACATTAACACAAATTCTTAAATCAAAGATGTATGAATTTTTTTTTTTTTTTTTTAAATAAATAATATCATCGTGAAATGAAAGAATTCACATTATATGTATAAGTTATATAAATACTTAGTGTATATAACATTGGTTTAAAATTATGAAAAAGCTGAAAATGACATTCTATTTATTTTAACTTAGTTTATGTTATAGAATAAAACAATAATGAAAAGTAGGAGTATTATTTATTTTTCAATTTTTCTTTGTAACAGACTGCACAAGCAATCCTTGCAAGCAAGGATTGTGTTCAAATAATGCTAATGGCTATACGTGTACATGTGATGCAGGATATACTGGAATTAATTGTGATATACATCTATGTAAGTAACAGTTAGACCCGATAACAAAAAAGTAGTGAGCATACGATTTTGTCAGATATAAACGAATAAAAGTTTCTGTTAAAATGACCTTCTGTCAGTGTTGGTAGGAGACATCTCAGAATATGTTCAGAACTCTTACATCGTGCGTAGAAAATATAACTGTTTTATATGTATTGCTGAGCGTTCTTTTGTAGTACTTGGTATTCGAATAGTCATGTGTGCATATATAAAGAATAAAATTTTACTCTTAAAAAGACAAGAATCTGTCAAACATATATTTCGGAAAATTATTTTATATGGCGAGTGAAATTATATGGGGGTGTACAATGCCTAGTAACATGTTTGTGACATTTACCAAGTTTATTTATATTAGTGTAAGAAACTTCCTCATATTGTTGTCTTGGTGTACACACAATTCATTGTCACCATATTATGCTTATACTGTTTATATCTCTCAACTTGTTCGATTCGCTCGTGCATGTAACAATATAAATGAACAACAATGCATTTTATACGTTCGAGTATTTTACATCCAATCTTTTATGGTAATATTCTTTACAAAACACCAAAATGTCGGCATTCACCTCATTAGCTAAGCAAACTTTTAACAAACTTATCCAGAAGGGACTTATAGTTACTAGACTGGTGTTATGTCATTTCAGAAGACAAATTGTGGTATCAATATTGATGCACTCATTGAGTCCTTGCATCGGAAATAGGAAACACATTTATTATAAACCCAGTTGTTGGTATGATACGGGTCATGTTCTTCTCATATATTTTTCGATGATATGATACTAAACCGGTATCAGAAAGGAAAAGTATGAGTATTATTTATTTTTCAATTTTTCTTTTTAACAGACTGCACAAGCAATCCTTGCATGAAAGGATTATGTTCAAATAATGCTAATGGCTATACGTGTAAATGTGATACAGGATATACTGGAATTAATTGTGATATACATCTATGTAAGTAACAGTTAGACCCGATAAAAAAAATGAAGTGAGCATACGATTTTGTCAGATATAAACGAATAAAAGTTTCTGTTAAAATGACCTTCTGTCAGTGTTGGTAGGAGACATCTCAGAATATGTTCAGAACTCTTACATCGTGCGTAGAAAATATAACTGTTTTATATGTATTGCTGAGCGTTCTTTTGTGGTACTTTGTATTCGAATAATCATGTGTGCATATATAAAGAATAAAATTTTACTCTTAAAAAGACCAGAATCTGTCAAATATATATTTCGGAAAAGTATTTTATATGGCGAGTGAAATTCTATGGCGGTGTACAATGCCTAGTAACATTTTTGTCACATTTACCTAGTTTATTTATATTAGTATAAGAAACTCCATCATATTGTTGTCTTGTGTGTATTCCTTGTCACCATCTTATGCTTATACTGTTTATATCTGTCAACTTGTTGATTCGCTCGTGCATGTAACAATATAAATGAACAACAATGCATTTTATACGTTCAAATATTTCACATCCAATCTTTTATGGTAATATTCTTTACAAAACACCAAAATGTCGGCATTCACCTCATTAGCTAACCAAACTTATCCAGAAGGGACTTATAGTTACGAGACTGGTGTGATGTCATTCAAGAAGTCATATTGTGGTATCAATATTGATGCACTCATTGAGTCCATGCATCGGAAATAAGAAACACATTTATTATAAAATCAGTTGTTGGTATGATACGGGTCATGTTCTTCTCATATATTTTATGATGATATAATACTAAAACCGTATCAGAAAGGATCGTACTTGATTTTCATATGATGAAAACATAATCTTTCAATCAGTTTAATTGAGGTCTACAGCTGGCATGTCAGTAACTGCTGGCAGTCCTTTATTAATGTATGTCGATTGTCATTTTGCTTAGTTTCGTCTGTTAATATTTTGACATCGGACTCGGAGTTCTTTTATGCTGTGTTTAACTGTGCGTATAGCTGGGTTTTTTCTACATTGGCTAGAAGTATTAGAAGAGGATGGAGATCTCACCAAACATGTTTAACCCCCACCGCATTTTGCGTCTGTCCCAGGCAGTAGCTTCATGTCTTTGTTAGTTTTGAATGATTTTTAATTTTAGTTCATTGATATGTTGAGTATGCACTTAACTAGTACACATTTTTAGGGGCTAGCTGAACCTCGCCATTAGGTCAATTTTTCTTGTCGTGGTGACGACTCATTTATGAACCTCGGTTGTTTTTCCTCTTTGGTCAGGTTGTTGTCTCTTTGACACATTCCGAATTTCCGTTCTTAATTTCATATTGTTAATTCCCCGTAAAAACAATGTGCAAAATATTTCGCCTAATCTAAATCATCGCAATCTCAGAGATACGGAATCAGGGTTAGATATAATCTGTTTGAGGTGAATCATGCGTCATGTTGCAATAGTTGTATATCTTGAAACATGTTGTCAGTTGCATTTGAATTAAAAGAATAGCTAGTATATTTCATATCAAAATGGTTATTTGTGTTATCGATATCGTGTCGGTTAACCATTACAATTCAACTTGGCATAAAGCGCATACTTTTCTGAAATTGACTTTTTTTTACTTAAATAGGGCCGTTAGTTTTCTCGTTTGAATTGTTTTACATTGTCTTATCGGGGCCTTTAATAGATGGCTATGCGGTATGGGCTTTGCTCATTGTTGAAGGCCGTACGGTGACCTATAGTTGTTAATGTATGTGTCATTTTGATCTTTTGTGGATAGTTGTCTCATTGGCAATCATACCACATCTTCTTTTGTATATTATAAATTGCCTTAATATTTGTAATATACTTTTGAAAGATGCAATTTACTTTTTTTTCAGTAAAAGACCGTAAGTAAACAATTGTAAACCAATTTTCTTCTAAATTAATTGTAAAAGCGTGTCTTTGTTTGTAATATTTTCATAACAACGTAAATGTTGTGACGCTAAGATTGAAACTAACATCGGAATTTGGGCATCTGTTCATGAATGATTCTATGTTTATGAATATATTAGAGATGATGATTAAAAAGTATGAATCATAATGTTGCATTTTGTGTTTATAGTTACACTTATTAATAGACTTAAGTACCAGTTCACATATATAATTCATACAAATGTGAGGGTTTTTAACTTATGCCTACTTTACTAGTTGTTTGTTTTATAGAAATGCAAAGAAGACAAAAAAATGAAACGGGCCTCTGAGGCAAAGACTTAACTTAAATCCTGATTTATATGTTGTGTTTATTTTCATGTGTTGGTAAAACTATTTAATTTTAAATCAAGAACAATGTATGACCATAATTGTTTTGATTTAAGAGTTTGAACATCGGTACTATAAAGTCGACTGAATATAACCAAATCAAGGAACAGCAAAAGAGTTTGAACATCGGTACTATAAAATCCACTGAATATAACCAAAGTCAAGGAACAGCAAAAGAGTTTGAACATCGGTACTATAAAGTCGACTTAATATAACCAAAGTCAAGGAACAGCAAAAGAGTTTGAACATCGGTATTATATAAAGTCCGCTGAATATAACCAAAGTCAAGGAACAGCAAATGGGCTATGTCACATATTTTAGTAGGATTTAGCATACAACTTTGGCTCGTTAAACTATAACTCAAAATTGATAAAAAAAAAAGATATGCATTTATAACTCGAACTTAGGTAAGGAGTGTAGCATGTATGCATAATAATAATATCTTTTCCTGTACCATTATTTGTGTTCCTAGATTGTGCAAATAATCCATGCGTACATGGTACATGTTCGAATGGTCTTACACAATTTTCTTGTGTATGCAACACTGGTTATATAGGAACAACCTGCTCTCAATGTAAGTCGAAAATGAATAATGGTATAACTATTTAAATAACATGAATGTGCATAACCTTTGGTCAGTAACCATGTAAACGGAGGGATATAACATTAGAATATGTTTTCCAAAATAGTTGTCATCTTTTAAATCCGCTAAACATCTATCTGAATGAGAAAGTATGTCGATTCGCGTTAAAATTTTAGA